>NC_083476.1:21766241-21788741 GCF_030014155.1 Tachysurus vachellii
ACTCTATAAAATATATAACATTTGAACTATATACATATTTGAAGCTGTTCTATCCAACTAGGTTCCTAAGTAGTGGAAGCTGTGGTACCAAACACATGGACCCTGACGTTAGCCTCGGTGGTGCCCTCGATATCGGGGAGGTTGCGGACTTCACACGTGTAGGTTCCGGCGTCTGCGGTCTGCATGTTGCTGATGGAGATGGATGCGTTCATGTCGATTCCCATTTTAGAAAGGACTTTTAGCCTGTTCTGGAAATGTTGACCAATCACGTAATTTCCTGACTGATAAAAGAACACCTAAAAGTAATAATAAAAAAAAATTATATATGTATTATAAAGAATATATTAACAGTAAAATGATCCACAGAATGGCTACGTTTAATCTCTTTACCTTACTTGTGTTAACATGCGTTATTAATGTTTAGTAACACAACAATTTAAATCACAATGTATAAAGGTATAAAGTGTTATATAGTCGTAGCTCTGTGTGTAACCGTAACGATCACAGCGTCGTTCTGTTGTGTTTCCTTCTTTACTTTTTTTGGATGTTTGTATCTGAGATTTTTTTCAAACACAATTAAAATTATTAGCATTGTATCCGGTTTATTAAGGTTACATCATGTTAGTTAACTTTTACAACATTTCTTAAGCAACTTAATTCACACATACATTGACTTTTGTTAACTATTTTTACCAGCAAACTGGTGGATTAGAAACGAGACGTTTTTTATTCAGTATGAACAAACGACTGTCTTTAAGTCTGATCTAAAATGAGTCAGAATTCTAAATACACGGAATTTTAGTGTTGAAGATAAATCTGAGCTGAACAAACACTCTGAACTTCTCAGAGAGCAGAAATGGGTTTGATATCAACATTTACTCTGAAGATACAAACATCTGTGTGGAAGAAAAAGAAGCGTTTTTGTTTTTCTGGATCTTTTCTATAAATCTATCACCTCTAGTATTGTAGAGAAAAACAGAAATAGTGATGAAACTCTACAAAAGTCCTGAGTGTCTATTTTCATATGAGCTTCATATTAACATGACATGAGGAAGACATTCAGTGTTCTTACAACATCGATACTTTAGCACACCATCGTGAGATCTTTTTAGCTGACATTAAAACTCACCGGTACCGGAGTCTCAGAGCGCCACGGATAAAGGGACCACTGGACCATGAGGTTGTTCAAGGGCTGATTGGTGACAAAATTGCAACCAAGGCTTGCCGTCTGACCAATGGTGACATTGAGAACCTTTGGAGAAACCTGCACTGTGATGGACACAGTGCCACCTACAGTGTACAGAGCAAACATACGTATGCAAATTTAGTAAAATGTGTAAAAAGTGGCACTTCATTACAAATGGAGTTTAATCGTGAGTTTTTTGCACTGAAAGACATAAATGATAATAGTTTATAGTAATTCTTTAGAGTACGACTGATAAATAAAGACCTTTCGAAGAAAACTATCATTTTTTTTAACCGCCAAAACCTCAAGCACGTGGTCCGTCTTGGGATTTGAGAACATTATTAAAACTCCTGTTTATATTCAAACATTAAAAAGCCTTAATCCTGAAATCTGAGGGGAAAAAAAATCATTCTCAAATCCCAGGTTCAACCAGACTGTGGATTTATATGTCCAAAAAAAAAAAAAAAAAATCCCACAGGTTCCACACATTTATCTGAGCTCAGTCTCAGGTCTCACACACAAAATCAGCCGACGATTAATTGCAATAACTTCATGTGAAGAATAATAACATAGGGGATTTTCAGGAGCAGAACAGCATTGTAAGGTAGAAGGAAGGAAAGAAAAAAGAAAGACGGAAACGGTGAAGTCTGGTGTGGACGTTAACGATTAAGGTTCGAATGCTCTGTAACTTTTTTTATCAACATTCAGATTAAAGAAATGACCTAAAACGGTTTTAATTTACACTCAAATTCTTTATTTTGCATTTCTAGATTTTTTTTGTCAAACGTTTAATATAAAGGAACAAACCCTGGAGGAATGAAATGAACAAAAATGAATAAAAACACTTTATTTAAACAAGGTTGAAAAAAATCTAATGCAGTTAGCACCAAATTAATTTTTGTATTTATATATATATATATATATATATATATATATATATATATATATATATTACATTTTATTTCTATAAACGTATTTTAAATATCGAATATGTTTTAATCCAATACTTTCATGTTGAGCAGTTTTCCAAATTTATTAGACATTAAATCTGTAAGATCTGTTAATTCATTAATCTACGCACAGCATTTATATTGCAAGTGCAAAGTCGATACATGTTCACGAATTTATCATTTTAACTTCATTATTTTCATCAGCTATCTTTCTAGTGTTTCTGTGCAGGATTAATGTCCGTCTGAAACTTCTAACTTCACAGCTTAGTTTTAGAGCAAATGTTTTGGTGAAAACTGAATTTTGTTATCAGAATAAATTTTGTTGAACCACCTCCTTTAATATACGATGGCTAAATGCTACGGAAAGCCAAACACAAAACCAACAAAAATATGAAACGACCAAACAGAACAACGAAAAATATAGAATTACATCACAAATAGCTTACGTTTAATTGGTCGTTTTTCTACACGATCCGGTTCACGGTGATAAAATACTGACATATTGACATATAAACAACAACCACAACAAAATCTAGAACTGCAATAATAATTCTGATTTAAATGACTCACCAATAAAACCTAACAACACGACAACAGTCCCGAGCGGTGACATGTTTAGATGTTTAGATGTTTAGATGTTTAGAACTAATCCGAACTCACTGCTTCCTGAATCTGTAACAATGATTTTCTCTTTTTTTTGACCCAGACTTATCTTTCCAAGCCCTGAAAGCCAACACCCTGACCAACACCAACGAACAAATCGACAGTCAGTGTTAGTGTTTGAGTTTGCTGTGGTGTTGCCCGTGCACGCCTGCTGACGTTTGCTCTACTGCACTTTCTGTCTGAACACAAATCATGTCGAATCTTTGGATTTTTATATTGGATTTTAAAATGTTATGTTATTATTCGTCCGTGAAGCCGACGTGATTGTGATGCGACACGAAGTGAAAAAACTGCTGAGTTTAGACGAAGTTCCACATCACAGAAATCATCATTTACTTGATGCCTCAGTCACGAATTCATAAAAACATCTTGGATTTAGATTTCTGTAACAAACAGCCACACACACACACACACACACACACACACACACACACACACACACAGCCACACACACAGACACACACACACACAGACACACACACACAGACACACACACAGACACACACACACACACACACACAGACACACACACACACAGACACACAGACACACACACACACACAGACACACACACAGACACACACAGACACACCCACACAGACGCACACACAGACACACAGACACACCCACACAGAAACACACACACACAAACACACACACACACAGACACACACACACACACAGACACACACACACAGACACACACACAGAAACACACACAGCCACACACAGACACACACACAAACACACACACAGACACACACACACAGCCACACACACAGACACACAGACACACACACAGACACAAACACACAGACACACACACAGCCACACACACACACACACACACACACACACACAGACCCACACACACACAGACACACACACACAAACACACACACACTGACACACACAGACACACACACAAACACACACACAGCCACACACACACACACACAAACACACACACACTGACACACACAGGCACACACATAGACACACACAGACACACACACACAAACTCACACAGACACACACACACACACACACACACACACACAGCCACATACACACACACACACACAGACACACACAGACACACACACACACAGACACACACATACACAGACACACACACACAGCCACACAGACACAGACACACATACACACACATACACACACAGACACACACAGACACACATACACACACTCACACACACACACACACACACACACACACACACACACACACACACACACACACACACACACGTGTATACAATTTGAAACACAGAGATTCAAACCCACTGCTTTTATTTTACATTACCCCAAAAAGGAACACTTATCTAACAGCGTGAGTAATGATACACGCCCAAATCCACGCATTCTAATGTGGCGAGAGCTGATTAAACACACACATCAACGGTTAATGGTTAACTCAGATCACTGAAGCAAATCAGAATCGTTTCACTGAATATGAAATGTAAAATGGAGAAAACGTCTTTGCAAAAAATGTGAAATAAAGAGAGCAGTTTTTTATTGGAGTCAGGAAAAAAAAATCTATTTTTCCTGTAAGACTGTATGATCCGGTCCTGGACATTGGTTTTGGTTTTGTTGTATTTTGGACAACAGGCTAAACTGCACACACACTATGTGCTTATCTCACGTTCCCAGTTTCGGTGAAAATTAATTGTAGACATACATGAAGGCCAAGAACATTGGCTTTTATTACGGTGTATACAGTTTATATGAAATGTTCATTAGTGCTGAAAAAACACTTGGAAAATACTCTGTAGTGGAATATTATACTGTACATATATATATATATATATATATATATATATAAAGCATAAGAGTGTAGAAGGCATTTGGACAAAATAGAAGAGCCACAATTCATCATTTTTTATCCTGATCAGTGGTTCCTGAGCCACTTGCAACAAAATTCAGGGATAAAAACCAAAAACACTGGAAGTATCATCAGAACATCAGTATAGCTGACTGTAAGACTCGTTAAATTAATGGTCGTCTTTGCTGTTTATACAATTAGAATAATCCTAATTCTGCTTTAACTCCATGCGTATTCATATTCAAAATTTTGTCTTGTCAAGAATTTCCTTCGGGATCAATATATCTGATCTGATCTTATAAAACAATAAAAAACATTGTTATTAATGAGGAGTCACACAGGACAGGTGTGAGTGATTAGGACAGGGGACTTGGACAGGTGACTGTCAGGGGCTGATGGGTAATTATAGTACATTCTTTATTCTGGCATAATAATCTTTTCTCATATGTGTTGTGAAATTTACAGTTTTTTTATGTGCATGTTCTCACACACACATACACACACACACACAAACACACACACAAACACACATACACACTCACATACATACACATACACCTACACACACAAACACTCACACAAACACACACAAACACACATACACACACACACATACACACACACACACATACACACACAAACACATACACATACACACACAAACACAAATACACATACACAAACACACACACAAACACACATACACACTCACATAGATACACATACACATACACACACACAAACACTCACAAACACACACATACACACATACACACACACAAACACACACACACATACACACACAAACACATACACACACACATACACACACACAAACACACACACACACACAAACACATACACACACATACACATACACACACACACAAACACATTCACATACACATACACACATACACACACACAAACACACTCACATACATACACATACACACACACAAACACTCACACAAACACACACAAACACACATACACACACATACACACATACACACACACATATACAAATACACATACACAAACACACACACAAACACACATACACACTCACATACATACACATACACATACACACACACAAACACTCACACAAACACACATACACACATACACACACACAAACACACACATACACACACAAACACATACACACACACACAAACACACACACACATACACACAAAAACATACACACACACAAACACACACACAAACACACAATTTTAAAAATCTTAAAACAATACTAAAATAAGATTATAATAAACATCAATATTTTAAACCACAATATTTTGCCCTCTGGAATTATACAATGGATTAGTTTATGCAGTGAGGGATGAATGATTTCTTGTCACTTACGCTTCTTAAAAACTACATTCCTTGAGGTTCTATATAGAACCCTGGGGTTCTGTTCTTTGCCACTAGAATCTTTCTCCCCCAAAAGATCTGTTCTCTGTAGACCCCTTGGAGAGAGATGAAGCTTTTCTATTAAAACGGTTCTATAACTGAAAGTCTATCAGGTAAAGCGGGTGCCATTACTTTTGGAGTTTTGTCTCTATGTAGATAACGCTGCGAGACGGTTCGAAACCACGTGTTTATTCATTATAAACATATCAAAGTGTCGATTAAATTTGTGAAATCATGCAAACTGAAGAGTTGAAGTGTTTCAGTAAGAGGGAGGAGTTTCACTGTTAGAGAAACTACAAACAATTTTCAGCTTTCACATCAAAGTCATGAGGCTTTTATCGAGATCAGTTTATACTGTGTTGGAATTTGTTGTATTTTATTGTCTACATTCATGCTGATCCCAGTAAACCTGCCCAGTATGAGTTACTGGACTAACTGGATTTAAAGGACTGATGTGAAAGTACACAGAGAATAGTACAGATTTTCTCTGCAGCCTGCATGAACCTGGAAGTGCTGATCTTTTGTTTTGCTACCAGGGTGTGTCTGGGGCGAGCAAATAAAGCCGTGTGCTTTAGCGAGATGTAGAGGAACACTAGAGAACATTTCTGATGGAATTTATTTCACATTTATGTGTGAAAATAAGAACAAGGAACTTACGTTTTCAACCCGGTGCGTGGAGCAGAAAAACCTCCGTACAGGCCAGTGATTGTTGAAAAAGTTTAGAAAGACAGGATGAGATGTTGGGCAGATTTGTAAAAGGATAAACACGGATAGCTGTGCTTTAAATAATCGATAAAACAGATGCTCTCACTGGCCAAAATATTAAGAACAAGACACATGTCAGGAGTAATTGGGACACTTCCATGCTAGACCACCAGAGCGGCTGTCATGTCATTCGTCGTTTACTTAATTCCAACGTTTTCTATTCTATTCTTGTTCTATTATGTTTTCCTGCTTTCTCACCTGTCCCTTGTTTTCCCTTGATGCACTGCTCAGTCATTAAAAAAAATTGGCAGCAACACTCACTCACTCTCTCACTCATCTTCTACCGCATATCCGAACTACCTCGGGTCACGGGGAGCCTGTGCCTATCTCAGGCGTCATCAGGCATCAAGGCAGGATACACCCTGGACGGAGTGCCAACCCATCACAGGGCACACACACACACACTCTCATTCACTCACACAATCACACACTACGGACAATTTTTCCAGAGATGCCAATCAACCTACCATGCATGTCTTTGGACCGGGGGAGGAAACCGGAGTACCCGGAGGAAACCCCCGAGGCACGGGGAGAACATGCAAACTCCACACACACAAGGTGGAGGCGGGAATCGAACCCCCAACCCTGGAGGTGTGAGGAGAACGTGCTAACCACTAAGCCACCGTGCCCCCCTGGCAGCAACATTCAGTTGACATTAAATCCTGACCTCTGTGACTCTGAGCATGGCACGACTGTTCATGTGGTTTAAATAATTCAGAAAACGGTGATATGCCTGAGAGTCAATAAAGTTAACACAGAATGCTGCGAAAAACAAAAAAGCGTTCACTGATAGAGAGAGAGAGGGAAAGAGAAGAACAGACAAACTCTTTTAAGCGAACAGGAAGTCTACAGTAACTCAAATAACTGCTCTTTACAACCGCGGTGAACAGAAAAGCATCCAACGTACAACCAGAACAACAAACGTTGAGGTTTATCAACAGAAATCCACGTCTGGAATCTGTGCAGAGGTGAAGAGTAGAACATCAGCGATCAGGTGACGTTTTCACATTCAGGATCTGAGGATCTACATGACGTTGGGTCACAATTAGAAACACGTGAAACCTAAAAGAAGCTTTTTTTTTGTTTTTTTTGTTGCAACGTGGTTGAATGTAACTTAAAAGAAGGTTCAGATTAATAGTATAATATAAAAATGAAAAGAAAATAGAATGAAGACTTTCTGAAAGTCAGATAACACAATTAGATGTATAACAGTCAGGACTCTGATGGAGGAGAATCGAGGAGCGCTGGCTGGAAGCTTCACGTGTCGTTCTGTTTGCGTCTGTTTTATTTCCGTCTTGGTGCATTTTTCAAATGTAATCTGCTGCAAATCCCAACAGCGAGTCTGCACCTTTCTGTACCTCCTACAGTGTGGAAACTCATGATCCAACAAAAGGCTCATACACACTGTTGAGTAAATATTGGCAAGAACACGTACAGGGTTGGTTTAACCTGACTGGTTAGGTTACACAGTTAAACCATTTTACCATTTTTACACACATACAGAACAATAAACAAACACAAGGCTCAGGTCAGAGGAAAGTGATGGACAGCTTTAGACCTTTGGGCTGAAAACACAGTGTACGTGAATGTGGAACGGAGAGAAAAGAGAACGTTAGCGTATGAAATGTAAATTTATGGACGGAATAGAATCAGCTCACAGACCTCAGATCAGTTCTGGCCTCTTTCCTGCTCCAGAGTTCCCACAGGAGACAGACCTCAGGCAGGTGATCAAACTCACCAGAGGATTACTTTCCCAGTGGATGACACGGTTACTGCTGCGAGAGTTCAAACCTCATGAGGAAAAAAAGCAGATTGTTTTACATATGAACCAAATACAGTAGCAATCAGTGTTCTCCATCCTGGAGAAGGTGGAGCAGGTTCCTGAAATGGTTTCTGCTACTGAGTTTCAACACAAAGCTTCACAAACCTCAAGCATTTGTTTTATGCATTATTGGAAAAGATTATTGACACCAAGAGATAACTGACAAAATGGCATAAATATTTATCTTACTTATGTTATTATTTTTAATACCCAAGATACATTATTCATGTATTTTTTATCTAATCTGCATATTTTGTTTGATTGTCCTGCTTTATGCTAGAATTCTACAGAAAAAACGAGTAAAAACATGGTATGTATCAGCTGATATATTCACTCATTCATCTTCTACCACTTATCTGAACTACCTCGGGTCACGGGGAGCCTGTGCCTATCTCAGGCGTCATCGGGCATCAAGGCAGGATACACTCTGGATGAAGTGCCAACCCATCACAGGGCACACACACACACGCACTCTCAGTCAATCACACACTACGGACAATTTTCCAGAGATGCCAATCAACCTACCATGCATGTCTTTGGACCGGGGGAGGAAACCGGAGTACCCGGAGGAAACCCCTGAGGCACGGGGAGAACATGCAAACTCCACACACACAAGGCGGAGGTGGGAACCGAACCCCCAACCCTGGAGGTGTGAGGCGAACGTGCTAACCACTAAGCCACCGTGCCCCCTCAGCTGATATATCACCTGGTAGCAAATGGGTAGCAGTACAAATTCGACAGTAATGACTCCTGGATAACTTTTACCTCTTACAGCATGATATTTGTATAATAATCTCTCACTCTCTTATTCCATGTTGTTTATTTCCGAATGTTCTGGATTTTATCCTCATTTCCCCGTGAGATAATTATCATGGACTATCATGCATTAGCATTTTAAACATCTAGCTTTGGATGAGGATGTGTTTTGAGCATTTGGGCAGAATGTCTTATTTATTTTTGATTCAACCAGCTAATAAAAATGACTATGGCTTCCCTGTGGAAAACACAACAGAACTACATGTCGCTGGAGATTGTTTGTGAGTCCCCACTTTCCTCAGAGTGTGTTAGTTTAGTTGTTAGTTAGACAGAGGAAACCTCGCTTGAGGAGGTTGAACTAAGACTGTGTATGTGACCAATTTGGGAAATTAATGGGAAAATATTTACCATCAAGTTCTCTTTGTGTGCTCGGGTTTGAGCCACCGAGCCTACGGTGAGCAGAGACTCTGCTCGGACAAAATGCTCTCCGATCATTGTGAAGCTCTTCCAAAAAGCTCCTACACTAGATATTTTTTCATTCCTCCTTCTACACATTTCACAAGCCCTTCAATTTTAAATACTGGCTTCAGTCTCAGGTACTGAAATTGCAGCTGAGTAATAAACACCACCAGCTCCCAGCCTAGAGCAGAGCAACTCGTAACACGCTCACGTCAAAACGTATATTTTGATTCAGCTGTAACCGTTTTAGCCGTTCTTTACGGATAACAGTGTGAGGAACGACCCGAACAAGCTTTTTAGATAACGGGAAGATCCTGCACATGCACAGTGTCAAACCGGTAGCTATAAGCGTTAGCAACATTATCCTTGGAGTACAGTGCAAAAAAAAAAAAGTCCACATAATGATTGTGGATTAATCTTTTCTTTAACGGAATTGTATTTCTAGGCTTTTATTCCTTGTTAGAACACCAAACATATTGTTGTGGTAACTTTGTTGAAAAGAGAAGATTCTATTAACTTCTTAAGACTCGACCTCAGCTTGTCCTGGTATTGGACATGTCATGTGTCGTGGAATTGGTGGTCTTAACAACAGTCCTGGTGTGTTGTGTTACATGAGTATAGAACATGGAAAAGCAGAAATGTTGGACGAGCTGTTGGAGAATTACCAGCACCCTCAGTCCTGTCTGGCACTACTGATGAAAGATTGACACCTGCTGGCCAAGGAGAAAAATCCGATTCCATGACTGCTGATTCCTTACCGCTGAGATGATCAAGATAAATGTACAAACAGATCTGTCTGAGTGAGATTAGAACTAATTAATTATAACACAAAAATCAAATACTTTAACTGAAAAAAAAGCATCAGAATCAGAAGACTTGCACAAAAATAAAAGAGAATTAAGTCTGAGGTGTATTTAATTGAACAAATTTCCATTTTATCAGCTGATTTAGCTTCTTTATTTTGAACTAGCATGTTATGAGACTTGCTAATTTAAAATAAAGAAGCTAAATCTACAGTAGATGGATCTTTTTTGTTTGTTTGTTTGCTTTTTAAGCCAAAAAATAAACCAGCAAATCTAACAAACAAATAAAATGCTAATGCTAATGCTTTAGCTATGAATGTAGGCTATGCTAACAGACGCATTTAGCTGCTTAATAGCAATTTAGCTCTTTCACTAGAATGTAAATAGACATATTTATCTCATTACTGATCATATCTTCAGTTTGTAGTCGAGTTCATCTATTCTGAAAGGATTTACTTTACAAACGCTCTCCACACTACGATGAGCCACCTGGACTGCAGAAAAGGGAATTATGCAAAAATGCTGTTTGTGGACTGCAGTTCAGCGTTTAACACCATAATTCCCTCCACGCTGACCTCTAAGTTAGAGGTCATGGGACTCAGCCTGCTGCTGTGTCAATGGATCTCCAACTTCCTGACAGACAGACCACAAGCTCCCCAGGGTTGTGTTCTGAGCCCCCAGCTGTACTCACTGTACACGTATGACTGTGTGGCGACTTCCAACTCCATCACCATTATCAAGTTTGCTGACAACACTGTTGTGGTGGGCCTGATCTCAAACAACAACGAGAGAGATGGTGCCAGGCAGGAGAACAATCTTCTCCTGAACATCAGCAAGACTAAGTAGTTGATAGTGGACTTAAGCACGAAGCAGGAGCAGTCATACTAACCGCTAAACATCAACGGGACCCCAGTGGAGAGAGTGGACAGTTTCCGGTACCTGGGTGTTCACATCACACAGGACCGGTCTTGGTCCTGTCACATCAACACCCTGGTGGGGAAGGACCGTCAGCGTCTGTACCACCTGAGAAGCTTAAGGGACTTCAAACTACCCTCTCAGGTGCTAAAGACTTTCTACACCTGCACCATTGAGAGCGTCCTGACGGGTAGCATCACTTCCTGGTTCGGGAACAGTGCCATGCAGGACAGGCGAGCCCTCCAGCGGGTGGTGCGGTCAGCTGAACGTACCATCCACACCGAGCTCCCTGACCTGCAGGACATCTACAGCACATGGTGCCGGACCAGGGTCAGGAAGATTGTAAAGGATCTCAGCCATCACAACAATGGACTCTTTTCTTTGTTGCGCTCAGGGAAACGCTTCCGCTCCTTGAAAGCAAACACAGAGAGAATGAGGAGAAGCTTCTTCCCGTAGGCCATTCGGGGTTTAAACCAGGAAACACACAGGATCTAGTTCAGGACAACCTTCTTTTTGCACTATGACACTTTAACTCTGGACCTGCACAACACAGTGCCACTTTATACACACCATACTGCACATGGACACTTTAAGGACAATTGCAAAATCATTTTTAATTTTGTACTGCCAATATCCTTTCACATATATTTTCATATATTTTATATAGTTTCTAATTTTTATTTATCTACCTCCTTTACGGACAGACGTAAAAAGAATTTCACTGCATGTCGTACTCTATGTACGTGTATGTGACAAATAAAATTTGATTTGATTTGATTTGATTGAAATGTTATTTTAAATGATATTTTGAAATCATCACTAAGCCTTAATAATTGATTGATCGCTCTATCATCGGTCTCTTAAGTAACGGAGACGACAGTAAATGTTCTGTGACCATCTAGCATGAATTTCTTCCATCTAAATGATTTTTTTTTTTACAATCCCTTTAAATGCTCATCTTCACACGATCAACAATATATAAATGTATACTTTCTTTTGCCTCAAGAAAGATGCAAATTTCAAAACTTCCATTACATAATAAGGACAGTAAATTGCCTAATGAGATGAGAACACATTTTCTCATCTTGTTTTTTAAAAAAAAACAAAAGAAAAACAAAGAAAAAAACAAGAAGAGAATGCTAATAAATTCCATTGGTTATTATTGTTGGTTATAGCCGCGGTGCTAACTCGTGTCCCAGCAGAGAGCAGTGTTGTTTAAAGAGAATCATCCACTCTTCTTTACTGAAACTGCAGGAAGCTTGAGGCAGAAGCTGACAACAAAGATGAGCGTGTCTCGTTTAAGAACATGGCTCAGATCTCTCATCCTCCTGAGGAAATAGGCCAGTTTTCTTCCAGCTCGCTCTCCAAAACAAACCAAAACAAAACCCCCAAAAAACAAAAAAACGGGCTGATAAGTGAACAGATTGTCAAAGTCAAACAGATTGAATAAATATATGATTTATTATTATTATTATTATTATTATTATTATTATTATTATTATTATTATTATATTCTCAGCTTTTCTCTGCAGCACAGTCCGGACCCATGGCCTGTCTGCTGGACATTTTAAACCAAGGATCTTTTACAGGCATAAATACAGACATCGAGCTTAGAAACCACGACAGAGGGGTGATGATTGTTCACACACTATGATTAGGAGACATTTCAGCCCTTTTTAATAAATATAATAAAATACTTCTGAGATGGAGATGTTCTTGCGGTCATGTGGAAGCACAATATTATTATTATCATTACTGATTTCTTCAGAGATAGAAAGAGATAAAATACAGGCTTGTCATGTCTGTAATATTTACAGTAGTTAAGTACAGTGTTCTAAATATTCTTTACATTTTCAACTCATTCATTTTTGCTAAAAATGAAATAGACTCAAGGTCTATTAGATATTTGGAGATTTACTCATTTACAGTTTTAATCCTCTTCATTTCTTGGAAAACTATCGATTTTTTCGATCGTCCAATTAAATGTTCTCTAGAACCGTATAAACCCCTTGAAGATGGTGTTGTGTGAATGGAGATGTTCTAAGATGTTCTCCTCAAAATGAGCAAAACTGCCATATACAGAGTCAGTGATAGGCTCTCATTAATCTCATTAATCTTTTCAATGTTCTGCTTGTCTGATACTTAGCTAGCTGGCTAAGCTACCGTCGGGTTTAGTTTGGACGTAGTTGTGCGGTATCTCGAACGCTTGAACACGACGTCACTCTGAGTTCCTGTTTAGGAAAGAAATGCACCAGCATGTGGAATAAAATCACAGCTATGTCGCCATTTCACAGGCTCTTAAAAGCGACTTTAATTTAATCTCCAGTCTGTGTAGGTATTCATTCAAATACATTGATTGTCATCACCGATGTTCTCTTCTGACTGCAAGCAACACGCCGAGTGTAATGACTGCACCTGATCGAGACCGCTCAATAAATAAATGTTATATGGACATAATAAAACCTTTCTGCAGAGAACTGATTTCATGTTATCTCTGGCCACAAGATGACACTTCACAGATTCTCAGATATTTTCATGGCAGTGCTTTTAACCTTCATTCTCTACACATCAAACGTCGCGACTGGGGATCAGTAAGGACTTACACATTACGCCTGTGTGTAGCGATCTGACCTGATCACTAATTCCACTTACGCCACGTCGTTTTGCCTTACAATTAACATTTGAACTTATTCCCAAACGCCACATCATGCTTTTTAACAGTGTACCACGTTATTACAGCTACAAACACTCCCTTCTGGAAACGATAGAAATAATAAACGTACGGTTTAATTCTTCAGCTCTGCTAAAATAGGAAACCGAACAGTAGACATGTAAACAGTGTTGTTGTGGAGATCTCACAGAACACATCGTGAGCTTAAAACAGACTGAAATAGACCAGAAACCTTTTAAGGTACATGCAATGAAATGAAATATTAACGCAGGGGATTTTTTTTCAGCAGATTCTTCAACTCAAATTTTCCTCCAAAGATGCTTTTTATTTGGCAATTTGGCAAGTTCCCAATTTGCTGCAATGTCCAGACCCAGTGATGGAGGAGCATATGATAAAATCTGGCTTTAAAGAAAAAGGTATTTCTTGAAGAGGTCATCTGCTTTCATTATTGCCCACTCTACCACACACACACACACACGCAGTAGAAAAGCCATCAATTTCTGGCCCATGTTAATGCACCCTTTCAATATTTGATGTTTCTTTATGGAGTGCTGACAATAGAACAAGAAAATGGCAGGCGCATTTTGCTGATCTAGTTCAATGGCTTCTGCATCCATCTTCCTAACAGAGCTCTAAGTATGCGTCTCCTCTGCTGGGAGCTTTTTCAAAGTTCACCAAAGCAAGAATCAAGAACGATTTTCTTGTTTGTTGTCACCGCTTTTTACATTTTCAGCACTGCAGCGTTCTAGCGTCGAACACGTTTCTAGAAGAATTCGATTCTCCTCTCGTCGCGTCGGTGACACGTGTGAACCCGTTTTATATTGTGTGTTCGTCTCAAAAAAAAAAAAAATGAAAACATCACACTGACAATATGTGATGTCACATTTCTACAGACGGAAAAGTGAAAGTATTTACATAGAGCATCAAATTGTTTAGTTTAAATGAAGTTTCCAGCCGAAAAAGTCTTCAAATGTATTTAAGTAAAATATTAACAACTCCTTTAAAATGTGCTGAAGAAAAAAGTCAATATTTTTAACAGACGATTATACTTTTATGTTGAAAAACTTTACTGCTCCTATACGTAACTAGCGCTAGGAAATTTGCTAACAAAATAATTAAAAAAAAAAATCCTAATTAGCTAGAATTATATTATGTTAGGAACTGATGCTAATCTACCCTTAGTTTGGCGTCGCTAATTATTAGCAAATTAGCAAAACATACATCAACATGCTTTTAGACTTACAGTAAGAAGGCAAAAGTGAGGGATTTTAGATTTTATACGAGTCTTTGTTTACTGGAGTATTTTACTGAGGAAGGTCCATGACGTTCATCCTGAACTTCCGTACTGCAGTGCGGTGGAATATCTGTCGTCTTCCAACTCACGCGAATAGCTACAGCGCTAATTCCTCAAGCATTTTCTACTCGTTTGGATTTTTTTGTTGTTTTGTGTGATGTCATGAGGAAAATGTCCAGGCTTCAGTCCAGGGCAAAGATTACACTCTTTCAGCAGGGATTCTGTTGGTTCTTTATTCAGGACCAAGGGTTGGAAGGGAGGTATATCCTTATTAACGTATCATGACTTTAATCAAATTCAGATTAATTATACAAGACAATGCTATGGCCTTTTCTTGCTTCTGCTCCTTTTCTTAAATTTTAACATATTAAATGATATTTCCTTGCTTCCCAGGGCCATTAACAAAAAAAAAAACAAAACAAAGCAAAACAAAATAAAAACAAAAAAACAAAAAAAGAAAAAAACCCAAATGTAAAAAAAACAAAAATGAAAGAGATGCATCAGAGTGTTTCACAGTCCACGTCAGAAAGAGTCGCTGTTCAGAACGGTTAAAGTTCATGATTTACCATTTGAGGACTAATCGGTTCAAAAGGAGTTCGTCGAGCTTCAAGAAATCAAACGGAACCATTAGTCCACAAATGGCAAACGAAAAGACGTCTGCATTTTGCTTCTTTACTGTATAAGCCTTTATTTGTAAAAAGTCAGTCGGTTAAGTATAACCCTTTTTTTTGTACCACATACTGTTACAGTTTGTATTAGTAAAAAACACATTTTTGCTCAAACACCTAGAAAAGCTGACGGACACCATTACATTAAATCGGCACTGACAAAAGAAATGGAAATACAACTTTATATTGTACAAATGTTGAGTTCATGAAGACAAATCATACTCCAAAAATGAATTGTAACATCAATATATTAACAGAATAAATAATAATAATAATAATAATAATAATAAAAAGTGAACTGAACCAGTACAACACAAATCGCATTTTTTTTTCTCTCAGGGCAAAATGTAAAGTAGAAATATATTTCTTTTTCTATGAAAAAAAAAAAACAACAGCAACAATAAGAATTAACGACTTGTTTAAAATACAACAAATACAGGCAGTTAGAAAGGAAAGAAAACGATACTGAAGAAGGATTGAAGTGTGGATCAGTGAGGGAATGATTTCTTTCAGATAAAAATCAAATGGATAAATAATAAATAAATAAAATAATAATAATAATAATAATAATAATAATAATAATAATAATAATACATTTGAAAACAATTCTTTTTGCGTGTATTGTATTTTTTTGGAAAGGGAGATCATTGAAATATCCTTCTGAGCCAGACTTTAGTTTTTTTTTTTTTTGTTTTTTTTTTTAACAAACATCCAGCAAAGTCAAAAAGTTCGTTCTCTGGTTTACGGTTTGCGTTTATTTATCCGTCCGTTTATCTGTCTATCCGTCTAGCTCTGATTAAATGCGATCTATAAAAAAAATCGAGAAAGGATGACGACGTGCATATTCCCTTTATTTTATTATCAGGATATTTTTTAACGATTCTTGTTCTTTCTCTCGTGAAACCGACTCTTCGGGTCTGTTCTGATATCCAGTGCAAGAAGTAAAAGCACCTCGAAAGCGAGTTTGTTCTGTCTTTGTGTGTAAGGGTGAGATTATGGACAGGTTAAAAAACACAAAAAACAAAAAAATAAATACAAATAAATAAATAAATAAATAAAAAGAGAAAATAACCCTTCTAAAAAAAAAAAAAAAAAAAAGTCATGCAAAACAAAACCGGTGTTTATTTTTTCCTGTAATTTTTTTTTTCCTTTTGACGTTTTTTTTTTCAGAGGTTTCGTTTGCAGAAGTTATGCAGGTTGCTGCAAAAGCTGTCCATGCCAGTCGCAGTGAGGCTAGCTGTTACTACCAACTGCCCTGTTTTAGTTCATGCATTAAGAAATATAGATGAAAGATATCATATTTACAATACAATTCACATGTAATTACACATATACACAAGAGGCAAGAAAAATTCACATTGAAATCAGTTCAACAGTTTTTTGTACTTCCTTTTCTGATGTTTTGTGGCAGAAAAACACAAAAAAAAGAAGCAGTAGTTTGCTAAAGAAAAACGACGTGTGCTGATGATTTGTTTATGGATATATCGGGATGATTTCGTGACAGAATGAAGTGTGTAATAGGATGTCGTCCGTCGTCATTTATTGGCCCCGTCCCCTTCCTGTCCCCTCCCATTCCTGATATTATATAAAGCTCTCCCTCTTAAACATATACTATATATATATATATGACAAAAGATCGACAAAGAGATCGAACAAATTTCACTCTGAAACCATTAAGACACAGAACGATTCAGTCAGAATGATTCAGTGAGTCATACGCTGTGACACATTCTCCAAAGAAGGCCGACTCGGCATGGTCATCGTTGCAGATGGACAGTGCGCGCATGTGTGTGTGTGTGTGTGTGTGTGTGTGTGTGTGTGTGTGTGTGTGTGAACGACTGCGACGTTATCTACTGCTAAATGCTGCACACGATTACAATTATTCCAAAAAAGACCGCTGCCATCGTAATGATTCTTTAGTCCTAGTATAAAAATCGTCTCGATCGAGCAGATGGGTCTGGATTTAGAAGTAAACCATGTTTTCCTCTTTAACTCACAGTATTTAAGGTACAGAACATGACCGAACTCCCAGATGCTAGGAGCCACGTCCGGTCGGAGATGCTAACAGTGTTAATATCTCCCTGCCCAACCTGATCTCATCAAAAAAAAAAAAAGTCTTCTGACGTCTAATAAGCAGGAATGAGAATGTTCATGTCAACAAACCAAACTATGAGTCATTAATTTTTTTTTTCTCACACCACTAACACGATCAACACCATCGACTGAATGTACGATCTCAAACTCTCCACCACAATGAGGAGCCAAGGCTTCTCTCAGTTATCTCTCAGTTATCTCTCAGTTATCTCAGTTATCTCTCAGTTATCTCTCAGTTATCTCTGTTATATCTCAGTTATCTCTCAGTTATCTCTGTTATATCTCAGTTATCTCTCAGTTATCTCTCAGTTATCTCTGTTATATCTCAGTTATATCTAAGTTATATCTCATTTATCTCTGTTATCTCTCAGTTATCTCTGTTATCTCTCAGTTATCTCTTAGTTATCTCAGTTATCTCTCACATATCTCTCAGTTATCTTTCAGTTATCTCTTATTTCTGTTATCTCAGTTATCTCTCTGTTATCTCAGTTATCTCTCTGTTATCTCTTAGTTATCTCAGTTACCACTCAGTTGTCTCTGTTATCTCAGTTATCTCTTTTCTCTTAGTTATCTCTCAGTTATCTCATTTATCTCTCAGTTATCTCAGTTATCTCAGTTATCTCTTATCTTTCGGTTATCTCAGTTATCTCTGTTATCTCAGTTATCTCAGTTATCTATGTTATCTCAGTTATCTCTGTTATCTCTCAGTTATCTCTCAGTTATCTTTCAGTTATCTCAGTTATCTCAGTTATCTCTCAGTTATCTTTCAGTTATCTCTGTTCACTTTATTCCACACTATAAGATAAGCGTGCACGTGACAAAGATGCTACGAGAGTGGAAATATATTTTTAAAAAAAAATCATTTAAAAATCAGGTCGTCACGACCATGTGACGGTTTGTTTAAACTCAAGCTTGAAGCTTTTTTTTCTGTTTGAAATAAACTACATTTATCGTTTAAAGCAAAATCAAACTAAAGACGATTGCAGTGTTAGCAAGAAGTGTGACAAAAACACCAAAAACACTACACCCCACCCTCCCCGTGTTGCTACATATGTTTAAGTATTTCAGTATTTCGGCCAGTTCACCAGAGTAAACCAGCGTGTCGGTCGTTTGAACACTTTAACACGTGACGCTAATAAAGATGAAATAAAGACTTAGCAGTGAAGAATACTCCTGTTTTCTGACCACCCTTTTGCAAATCTATTGATATCACGTGGCTCGCTTTGGTGGCGTTAGCAGCGATGGTGCTCTAGGATCTCCAACGGGAAACTGGATCCTGCTCGTTATCACAATGTCCTACATACGCCGCCTATATTAGATACGCGACACGTACATAACAGGAATAAAGCAGATTATTATAATCCGATCTAACCGAATGTTTTTTTTCTTGAATTCATCTACAACTGAGTGTGATTATAATCAGGTTTTTATGACCGTTAAGGCTTGAAATCGACTCGCTGTGTGGCGTTTGCTTTCTATTGCTGTGATATAGTCTGTGTGTACGAATGCTTTCTGATTAAGGCAAATCTCGCAGGGAGCCAACGGCACCCACAAACAAATCTCTGTTCCATCGTTCCCAACAGATTGAGGATAAATTATTCGAGTGCTGCTGGTGCTACAAGTGCGCGCTGACTATCAGAGTCATAACGTGGACACGACGCGACGAAGGACTCGACTGAGCCAAGACTCATATTCAGTATAAGAATGGGCTGAGCATCCTGACTAATAACATACCCAATGGCTTAACCGAGTTTAGCAGCACGCAGGGAAACCGTACATCTGTCTATAGGGATAATAGTTAGTTAGTTAGTTAGTTAGTTAGTAATAATTGATCATTAATTATTAATCTAATCTATAAACCACAGACTGAGAGCCTTTGCTTTGGCAAATAACAGCATAACTTCTCTAATATAAAAATCTTCTTGATAGCTCAATGAATTTTAGTCTTTAGGTTTAAACTTCTTTACTAACAAATTATTCCATCTGGAAAAACAGACGGTTTGCTTCTCGTGTCGATTAAAAGGTCAATCGTTTAAATCTGTAGCGTTTAAATAATCCGTAAATTTGTCAGGAAATGCAAGAAGAGGCAATAAAATGAAATGATTCAGCATTCAAGCAATATTCGCTTTTTTTTTTTTTTTTTTTTGAAAAATCGCACAATTTCGTGAGCAAAGTAAAAACAAACACGTCGGATTCATCGAGTGGCTTTTTTCTTTACTTTTCTCGCCTTCCTCGAGCTACGTGACGTTAAACAGGTTGCACTAGACTAACCACACTGACCGGTTCCTTCTACATGTGTGTGATGATACTATACAAATAAAACCCAAACGATTCCGACGTCCTTCGCTCTGGTGCGATCGCGTTCAAATCATTCACACATCTGGTGCTGGTTCATGGAATAAACGACACATGCAACATTGCTACACTTGATATAAAGGTATTTTGCAACCTGCTCATTAGTCAGCAGCCTGATGTCAGTGATGAACATCTTCCACCTTTTTTGTCCACGTTTCAGTCAGCTGTACAGTGCTAACAGTGTAATGATAGCGTAGCGTCTCTCTCTCTCTCTCTCTCTCTCTCTCTGTCTCTCTCTCTCTCTCTGTCTGGTAGTTGTGGTCGTATGGAATTGCGGTGGATGGTGTGTGGTGAGATCGAGCCGAGAGCCGAGGGAATCTACTCGGCTCTGAGAACTGAGACCCGCTCAGTACGTCCTCCACCTCTGGACCGCAAAAGATTTCAGGGCTTTTGAGCTCCACTGGCCCTAATGTCTGATCAAAGACAAACCCCTTTGCAATCTGCATCCACCACAAACCTCTGAAGGACCGACCCAACCCTGCTGAGCGTATGGAACACAGAGAGTGAGAGAGAAAGAGAGAGAGAGAGAGAGAGAAAGAGAGAGAGGTGCTGGATGGATCTGGTAAGATCTGGTGTCTGTGGTTATGGTGAAGTACATGAGGTTCACTGCGTGACGTGATGACGTTATACTGAAATTCATAAGAATGACATAAGGATGGGTTTATAGGCCTTTTTGGTTGTCACGTCAGTTCATGGCTTTTATCATACATCTTATTTTGCCCCATTAAGACTCAGAAGCTCTTTTTTTTTCCTGATCATGCTGATGTCATCAGTCTTTGGGATTGAATCCTAAGATGTGTAACATCAGGGCTGTGGGTGGGTCTGCAGGTCAAAGACTGAGCGCCGTTTAGCCCTCTTTTACTTCAGTGATCGATTGAGGACACCTACTTCAGGTTGCAGACAGGCACATTTTAGAGGAACTGAGGAAAAAAACCCAAGAAAAAACAAAGAAACGAAGAAAAAAACAAAAACAAACAAACAAAACAAAACCCAACAAGAGAATGACTTGTTCTCAGAGAATGGGCCGTTAAAGATGAGCGAGTTATCACGTACAATATCAGGTCACACAATGGGCTGATCACTTAAATATTTAGCAGATTTTAAAACAATGACCACCTTCTGTTTGAATACACAGTTTTCTTTTTTTTTTTTAAATACAACTTCATATAGTTGATGGACTAACTTCAAAACCAAGCTCAGACAAACAGCTCACCACGGTCCCTTTTGTTTACGTCCTCACACAACACAAAGCGGAGGATGATGATGATGATGATGATGAGTACTTTATCTACAAAACAGATGAATATCACTAGGAACAAGAAGAAAAGTAAGAGTACAGTCTACTACCTAACCATGTTCGATGGAGGATATCGAGTAAATGTACACTTGATGCCGTTTATCCTTTTTCTCCAAACAAAACCAAACGAATAAACAAAAACCAACAATGCATATAGGTGGCTCGTTATCTAGCGATGCGCTAACTCTAGAACTCTATGCTTAATTAACTGCTCTCCCCAGAATGGATTTATTTTCCCAAAAGACAAAATAATAGCAACCAGAATAGTAAGAATCCTTACAACCAAAATGCAAGAAATTCTCAAGGCTCACGTAAATGGGATTAAGAGGAAAAAAAAATAACAAAACTCTGGGCGGGGATTGTGTGTTTGTTTGTTTGTTTGTTTGTTTGTTTGTTAGTTTGTTTTTAAAATGCGGGATGGCCGTCCAGTGTAAACCACTGACCAGAGCTTTAGATCTAGGAAAGAGAAAGAGAAAGGTCTCTCATGAAAAACAAACAAAAAAAAAATCAAGGAAACATCAGATAATCCAA
>NC_083476.1:21791241-21823741 GCF_030014155.1 Tachysurus vachellii
GAGACCTCTGGATGTTACGGGTGGATGATTTTTATCAAAAATATACTAAAAACAATCCAAGCCACATGTGAATGAGATTTGTTTTAATCTGCTTCCGTTAGAAGGTTAGAACTGGATGGATATGAACACGTTGATGGTGATGGACGGTCAAGTCAACCTGTTCTCGCAGGCGTTTGTCCTCGTAGCGTGGGCGTTCGTTGTTGGCTTTGTTGAGGCGTTCGTTGATTTTCTTCTGCTGCTGGGGTCCTCGTCCGAAAAACACGTAGTTGACGAAGGCATATTCGAGAAGGGCCAGGAACACGAAAACAAAGCAGCCCATGAGGTAGACATCGATGGCTTTCACGTAGGGGATCTTTGGGAGCGTCTCCCGTAGATGGGTGTTAATGGTTGTCATAGTGAGTACCGTAGTGACCCCTGCGAAGGAAGTGAGAATACACATCATTTTAGTGAATTTGCTCCACCTTGTGGAGAACATGCAGGAGAACTTGACCTGAACTCAGGATTAAGGCTGGAGGGTGAAGGCTAACACTGATATACATGAAGCCATCCGTATCACAGGGCAGCGTAACGCTCTGGGAAGAAAGCACTAGATCTATTTCACATATATGCGCTCAGAGACTCCAGCAACTAGTTTTACGTTGATTGACAAAAGAGAGAGAGTTTGCTCCTCCCACTCTCTTGAATTCTCAGTTGCATCATGAGGCTTCGACTCACAACCTCTGAACGTTTTTATAAAATATTTCACACTTTATTATATTACTGGCTTTAAAAAAAAGCCATAAACACTAAGCGTGTCCTTACCGAGTGCCACCCGAGCAGCAGAGGCATCATAGTTGATCCAAAAGGACACCCAGGAAAGGATGGTGATCAGGATCGAGGGCATGTAGGTCTGCAGGATGAAGTAGCCTATATTCCTTTTGATGCGAAAACTCAGTGACAGCCTGGGATACGAGCCTGGATGAAGACATTAACAAAGAAGCAGGGTGTTTAAAAAAAGCATATTTTCATGGCACACAGGATGACTATTTCTCCGTTTCTCCTGCTTGTACGGGTCGTTTCATTTCTTCTACACAATGTACTCCTTTCTGGGGACAGATTTGATTCCAGTTAAACATGGCTGGAAGTTGCCAGCGTGGCAGATTTTTCTCTAAGCCTCCTCTCCTCTCAGCAGGCAGCTCCTGTGTCCCTCGGAGAATTGTCAGATAAAACCGCAGTGTCTTTCTCTCTCTCTCTCTCTCTCTCTCTCTCTCTTTCTCTCTCTCTCTTTTAGGGGAAACTGAGAAAAAGGAACGTATCTATTGAATTGTCCAGCATGCTGCAGGAAACAGACGCTCCTGATCTACCTGAAACGTGTTGATATACTCTTAGACAAGTCCTTAAAAAGAATATTCATTCATTCATTCATTCATTCATTCATTCATTTTCTACCACTTATCCGAACTACCTTGGGTCACGGGGAGCCTGTGCCTATCTCAGGCGTCATCGGGCATCAAGGCAGGATACACCCTGGACAGAGTGCCAACCCATCACAGGGCACACACACACACACACACACACACACTCTCATTCACTCACGCAATCACACACTACGGACAATTTTCCAGAGATGCCAATCAACCTACCATGCATGTCTTTGGACCGGGGGAGGAAACCGGAGTACCCAGAGGAAACCCCCGAGGTACGGGGAGAACATGCAAACTCCACACACACAAGGTGGAGGTGGGAATCGAACCCCCAACCCTGGAGGTGTGAGGCGAACGTGCTAACCACTAAGCCACCGTGCCCCCCCTTAAAAAGAATATTTACTATTTATTTACCACGAATTTCAAACAATATAATTCTTGAATCTTTCTTAGAACAAGAAAACATTTCAGAGTGACAAATTAAATGGGAAAAAATGTTCTTCAGTTAATGTCATTTTGTTACGGTTTGCGTTTAGAGTCACTTTAAACTTTAAACGTGCAAAAGGTCGCCGGGCGATCCTGATGGGCGTGGTCTCTTCCTGGATGACCCCGCCCCCATCCACACTCCAGAGAGGGGTCATAAGCTACAGCTTCCATGTTCCTGATGGTCTGTGGTGGAACGTTTTGGTGGAAATCTGGGAACCGCAGAGACTTCAGACGTTTCATACTTTTGGTGTCAGTGAGTTTGTGAAGTATGAAAGTAAAAATCTTTTGCTTAAAAAACTTTCTATTTGTTTCATCATAGTGAACAAACTCAAATTTGTGCCATAAAAACAAACTAACAAACAAATATAAACAAATAGTTCTTAGATTATTCCACTTAGATTAGATTTCTGCAGCTGCATTTATGGGTTGATCCAGAGGTGGGAGTAAGTCACACATGTGCAAGTCCGAGTCAAGTCTCGAGTCATGAACATCAAGTCAAAGTCAAGTCGAGTCTTTTTTTAATATTTGTCAAGCAAGTCTCAAGTCTCAAATTTGCGACTTAAGTCTGACTCGAGTCAAGTCGACTCCCCCATTTCTGAATCATTTAACTCAAGTCCGAGTCAAGTCTCGAGTCATGAACGTCAAATCAAAGTCGAGTCGAGTCTTTTTTAATATTTGTCAAGCGAGTCTCAAGTCTCAAATTTGCGACTTAAGTCTGACTCGAGTCAGGTCATATGACTCGAGTCCCCCATCTCTGGTTTGAGGAATCGACAACTGAAAGGTTGCAGTTTCACAAAGATTTCATTTGTACCGATGGATTGAATTGTTCTCATACAGACAAACACAAAGATCCTGCTGAACAAAAAAATGTATCGTATCCTAAGAATATTTCGTCTAGACGTATTCAGACGTTTTTAATACGGTGGACGAAACTGACATCAAACAATAAGCTTGAACCAAAATCTTCAACGCTTCTGCTTTATGAAGGCATAAATAAACAAAAGCAAGAGCAAGGACAAGCACATTTAAAAATAGCTGCATTTCCTAAATGAATTTAAGGTGATAACTTTAAATCTTCGTCGCTGTCACAGTGGAAGTGTGGAAGTGTTTTCACCTCAGAAGTCACCTTTAAACGCTAACACTGCGGTAGACGGACGACGTCTGACGGATAGGCGTGGCATGGGGTAGCCGAAAATGAACCTCGATGTAATAAGCCACTTTTCGTTAGCTGATCTTGTGATGTTTAGCTAATGATACGGATTTTGTAACACTAACATACTTTATATATGATCCAGCCTAATGTTACGTTAGCTAGCAGTGTTTTTGTACAGTAGCTTATGAGATGACGAACACATGTTTTTTAGCCGCGCGCCTTTCCTCTCCCATACGGACGCTATGATACGCAGATGGGCGAAGCCACGTTATGGTATTGATTTTCTATGGACGTGTTTTTTTTTAACTCACATAACCTTAGATTGATAATCCAGTTATCGGGTCATCGGATCTAAGCCGGCCACCTCATTAAAAAAGTTCTAGCTTGTTTAGGATTAGACTTCCTTCAAAAGGTCTGAGATTGTAATGCGTACCTGTTGTGAACCTCACTTCTCTGGACACAAGACGCAGCTCCACGATGGAGAATTGAGGCAGCTCCAGTTTGTCCACTCCGGTCACAGCATTGTCGCCTCCTTGCCAGAAGAACACGATGTCGTCTGTGGTGTATCCGTCTACAGGGATTAAAGGAAAGGAGATGATATAACGAGCTCAGTGTTGTGGTCTCTAGCGGGATTAATAACTTTATCTTACGTGATTATAATAGTGTGCAATTGTGATAATCCTAATGAGGTTAACAATAAACGGTTTGGATGTGTTGTACTTATAGTTATTGGCGAATACGGAATATAAGGACGATGTCTCTGGAATACCGTTCTGGAATTCCTGATCTTACCTGGTTACCTGATCGATTTTATGTCCATCTGTGAAGTTGCACAGTTTTATTCCTCACCAATACGCTGGATAAGAATGCTAAAAAAACTTAATGGTTAATTACAATTTGTAATATTTTTTCCACATGGAATTTTACCAGATCTGAATGGAGCAAAAGACCTACAGGCCTCCTGCTACTTCACTGAAGCATTTATGATGAGCTCTTGGACTTCCCAGAAACCATATACTGTATGTCTTGGCGGCGGGTCGGTGAGGCTGTATTTCATATTTTAATTATGCCTTGCACCCTCTGAGTATTCCAGCGCTCTGTCAAGGGTCATATCATTTCCCAGCCTGGATTAGAATTCATCCCTTTTTAATCATTTTGCCTTAATGCCAGGGGTTGAGTGTCCATAGGCCAACTTGTTTCCCTGACCTGAGATCCTTCTGAAGCATTCTAGCAGCAAATGAATTTCTTTTTGAGAATTACCGTATATGGTCATCTAAAAAAAAAAAAAAGCTTATATTTGAATATGAAATTCATTCATTCATTCGTTCATCTTCTACCGCTTATCCGAACTACCTCGGGTCACGGGGAGCCTGTGCCTATCTCAGGTGTCATCGGGCATCAAGGCAGGATACACCCTGGACGGAGTGCCAACCCATCACAGGGCACACACACACACACACACTCTCATTCACTCACACAATCACACACTACGGACAATTTTCCAGAGATGCCAATCAACCTACCATGCATGTGTTTGGACCGGGGGAGGAAACCGGAGTACCCGGAGGAAACCCCCGAGGCACGGGGAGAACATGCAAACTCGACACACACAAGGTGGAGGCGGGAATCGAACCCCAAACCCTGGAGGTGTGAGGCGAAGGCTCACAGGTAGGCAGATAGGCACAGGCTCCCCGTGACCCGAGGTAGTTCGGATAAGCGGTAGAAAATGAGTGAGTGATGAGAGTGAGAAATCACATTACATGTCATTGCTGCACTGGTGCTGGAAATGAGCCCATCTCCAGTCGTGCTGGTCAACAGTGCAGCGTCCCTCATTGATACACAGAGTAAAGCACATTCAATATTACTTCAGTGTTCTGGTGCTGTCACTTTACCCCTGAGCGAAAAGCCTTTTCAAGCATTTATCACCATTGGCAATGTAGGCAACACTGCACTTATGTTGTGACTAGTGTAAATGAACGTAATGATCATACTTGCTGACACCGAGTCTCTCCGGACCGTGGTGTGCCATCAGATACGCAAGAAGGACGAGGAGCAACTCGCCATCTGCCATCTTTCTTTTTTCTTAGGAAGGAAACTCAGAGAGGAGACTCGAAGCCGTCAATTTGGGGTTGGGGAAATTCTTCCCAAATTATTGACATTAATTTGAGAGTAGAGTCGCACTGAATCTGGCACATGAGCCTGTTTAGATTCGATTAAAATCTCAATTTAGATAAAGGTGCTCAAAGGTGCTAGTCTTCTTCTAGACACGCCTCCAATACCCCTTTAAAAAAATGAGAATTCTATTTCATTACAAAAAGGTACGACTAGAATAAATATTTTAGACCTTTTACAACATAGAAAAGTGAAAGGGATGAAGTTAGATAATTAGAAATAATTAATTTCCTTCTGCACGTGGATGTAATCACAATAGTTATAAATTGATCACTTTTAAGATTTATGGCTAGTACTTAAAGGTGGGGTCTACAATTTTTGAGAAATGCTTCAGAAAACCGAGTCAGTCCGAATAATAAAAAAATCAAAACAAACGTGTAGCCAATGAGCAGAAAGGGGCGTGTCTTGTCAATATGGGCGGAGAGAGTGTTCAGTGCGCATGTGTGACATTAGCAGAAAGCGGTTTTAACATTGACATGGAGGATAAAAACAAAGAAAGAAAGAGAAGAAAGACTTACGATAAGGTAAGAAGTAGGACGTGTTAATATAGGATCAGCTTTCCAGCGCTGGAGAGAACTGAAGGAGCAGGAAGTTGGTCACATATTCACAGATTGGAGTTTCCTGAGTCAATAACTCCTGAGCTAAACACTGTTACTACACAAATAACACCTCTTTTCTATCGTAGTAATGTAGAGACGCAGCTACAACCGTGTTTTGTGTAGTAACAGTGTTTAGCTCAGGAGTTATTGACTCAGGAAACTCCAATCTGTGAATATGTGACCAACTTTACTTAAGACGCAGAGGCGCTTTTTTCCTTCTCGATAGGTGAGTAACGTTGGTTTTGCTTTGTTACACAGAACTAATATATGTCTTTGTCCTTTACATGATTATGCTTGTGTGTCATTTTTGCTTGTTTGTTTATCTGCAATCGTATTGTTCTTCCCTTCAGCTATGATAAAGACACGTTTCTTTCCGTTAGTCGCCTGGGTTATGTATGTATGTGTGGGCGGAGCTATCGATACAGGGGTGGGACCCATTTGGGTTAGGGGCGTGTTTTGTTTTGGTGATTTTATATGTCGGCATTGGCTTTCAAACATCGGAGACCCCACCTTTAAATTGGTGAAAAACCACAAACCCAGGATTCTTTATATAAACTCCTCCTAGTGAAACATATGTGTAATAACTTTAGAGCTGTACTCATGTTCACACACACGGGAGTTCGCTCGATTTCCTGTTAATTTCTGCCACTGTGAAATTGTGAAATCCTGCAGGGAATGATTAAAGCTTCGGATGACACGCCTTCACAGACATTTATGTAATGTTAGCAAACTCCGGTGAGGTTAATGATGCTATCTAAATAACACCGTTCGTGACGATCATCTGAAAAACCCATGAGAGCTCATTACAGGAATGTGTTATAGAGCAGCGACGCAGCTGTATAGCAGTGGAATAGATGCAGGGGGAAACGTTTCATGCTAACACCATGACACATCTGCTAGAGAGTGTAGGATTAGGGAAGAAAATGGTGGTAGATTAACCAAACATCTAAAGTTGTTCTGCTTCACCACCAAAACTCTGATCTCGACTAATGCACCTTTAATTACCCCTGTGGAATATTATAAAGGTAAGGAGTGAAAAAATCTTTAAACCACTGACTGCATTTTTCTCCTCTAGTGGTGTATTTTTTTCTTTTAATGACTGATCATTGCTCTCAGAATGTTGTACATACTGTACTGCTGTTGAGGATAAATACTGTCACAAATATTTTTTTATGTTTCACACAGAAATCCATTTTTTATAAAATCTCTCATCACAGTATTCCATAGATGGAGAAACCATGCAGCGATGGATGGAGTTTAAAGGGATCTGCCGTCAAACATACGGCTGCGTACGGAGTGAATCCGCAGTGACGTGTGTGTGTGTGTGGGGGGGGGGGTAACAGCATGGTGTCTGTGTGTTTGTGTCCACTTACAGCTCTCAATCTCCAGGGTACAGTTCTGTTCATCCAGGGGGTATCTCCTCAGGTCCATCATGCATGCAGCCGTTGTGGTTATTCTGGAGGAGTGGGAGTGAGGAAGGGAGGGGCAGGAAGAGAAAGAGAGAGAGAGAGAGAGAGAGAGAAAGAGAGAAAGAGAGAGAGAGAGAGAGAGAGAGAGAGAGAGAAAGAGAGAAACCGTTACCTTGGTAACCTTTAGGAAATCGTAGCTTAGCCTTGACTGTGCCATTTGAATCTCTGAGTGATGTTTGGCAGCCAAGAGAAAGACTAAGGGAGGAGGGAAAGGAGGGGGATGCAGTCTTTGGTTGACGAGTGGTATATGGAGTCTGATGGGAAAGCCAGAGAATAAGATCGAGAAAACGACAGAAGGAGAGAGAGCGAGAGCGAGAGAGAGAGAGAGAGAGAGAGAAATATGGAAGCTGTTCACTGCAAACCTGGCTTGTTTAGCAGCATGTCGTCTCTGCAGTAACATCTTGTGCTGTTTAGTGCTTTCCTTTAAGGACATTTTGTAATCATCACTTTTTCTATCGCTCGAACGTTCTCTGTCACACAGACATCGCTTCCTGACTGTGCAGTATCACCATATAGGATGCAAATAGAAAACAATGTGTAATAAACTTGTTTTAAAAACCTATGTCTGTAATAACAGGCTTTACTGCATACGGCGTTATTACAGGAGAACGCAGTTACTCTCGCAAACACACTCGGTAGGAATCACACGACTGTAAAGACTGTAAAATAATTCTTTTTTAACACTTTGTCACAAAGGACACACTCCCGCCGTGGTTTTACGTCACGCCCGCACACAAGAGAGCAGCTGGAGGAAGTGCTGCGGCCCGGGTGGAGCAGCGGCGTCACGCTTTGCTAATGAGCTGCGTGGGAGTCGATGGCGCTTCACAGAGATATTTACTGCCGCGGCGCATTTTCCTAATTACATTGGCGATGTTAAATCATGGCAGCTCCTGCTGCTTTTCGAGGGGAGGAAAAAAGTAATTCAGTTTCAACTCATCGCTTTGCTGTGTTGCACACGTCAATGTGTTCTCAGGGAACTTTCTGGATAGGTACAGTGAATGTGTGTATGTGTGAGGAAGAGGAGGAGGAGGAGGAGGAGCTAATAACCGTGAATAATCAAATGTAGCTTTCTCTCGCAACCATAATCACAAAGTCTCTACCTCTGAGAGAGACCAGACAAACGGAGCGTCAGCATTATCTTTACCTTCACAGCAGAAATGCAGAAACACATTAGTCTGGTGGAATCTGGATATAAATGAACCCTAGTCCCGGCCTAAAAGGTTCCCATTGATTGTAATTTAGTTGAGCACTGGCTTAATCTGTGTCTGGATGGGCTGCAATGTCCTAGCGCTAATCTAATAATAGGTTAAACAAATAAGGTCCTTGGAGTCTAGTTAATCAAAAATAATCGAAGGAGCACATCTACGAAAAAAAACCCCAAGAAGTGAAAAACGTGTTGTATAAAACATTATAAAACATGTTGGATTAAAACACAGCGCCGTCTGATTCTGTGTTCTCTCAGTTAACGCTTTTCATCGAAAGAATCCAATCGTAATCTGTGTTTTTTTTTTTTTATTATTATCCAGGTTTGATGTTAAGTAAGTTTCAGAAAGCAGAGAGGAAAGGTAGTGAGTCTGGAGCTCCTCGGAGGGGAACGTGGAAAGCTTTGGGCTCCGGGGCTCGTGTTCATCTTGTGTTGTCTGAGACAGCTGAACGGCCCTCCAGCCATTTTGGGTCAATCCCTGAGTGGTGCTCCAGTAAAGAGCTGGTGTTATATGATCGATGAGAAGATCTGGGACGTTCGGGAGACACGAGAACTCAGAAGTCAATTCTCACGTTGACGTGTAAATACGCTTCGGTTTTCACGCGGGTTTGTTTTTTTTTTGCTTCTAAAAAATCTGTAACACTTTCTAACGCTGTATCTCAGGAGATATTTCCTCAGCTGACCTTTATCAGTACTCTAATTATCTCTACACTGGAAGTCTTCCTCACATCCATGTTCAGATCTCTTCTCAATTGCTCTCAGACACCTTGAGATTAATCTGAAAGCTTGGCAGCAGCCGATCGGTAAACCCGTCCTCGGCCTGCTCCGTCAGGAGACATATTAAGTCAACGTTTAACACCCCATTAATTCTTCCACTTGCTCCAAGATATCATCATGTTTGTCCATTAATATTGCAGCTGGAGACCCCGGTTTCATCAGCCACACCATCTCCATCTCCGTCTCAGTTTCTGCCTGGACGTTCGCTGTCTAGTGTCTAGTGTCTGGTGTCGTCTCAGCTTTCAAAGCTGTAATGACAGGAACCTAATGTGATGTTCCCTCAAAATCCTCTTTCACCTTCTCATGGGAGTCTGTACAGTTCCAGAGGAGGGCTGCAGCTACATGTTTAATATCACACTAAGTATGTTTTTGGTTCTTGTTAGGTTCTTGTTAACACTGGATGTGAATGTGAAGTATGTAATGGAACAGTTCACTTAGCTCTGCTTATGTTTGTTATGTTACTGTATGTAATATAGAATGTACAAAGAAAAATGACACAAAGTGAATCTTGAGGGGGGGCACGTTGGCTTAGTGGTTAGCACGTTCGCCTCACACCTTCAGGGTTGGGGGTTCGATTCCCGCCTCCACCTTGTGTGTGTGGAGTTTGCATGTTCTCCCCGTGCCTCGGGGGTTTCCTCCGGGTACTCCGGTTTCCTCCCTCGGTCCAAAGACATGCATGGTAGGTTGATTGGCATCTCTGGAAAAATTGCCTGTAGTGTGTGAGTGAATGAGAGAGTGTGTGTGTGTGCCCTGCAATGGGTTGACACTCCGTCCAGGGTGTATCCTGCCTTGATGCCCGATGATGCCTGAGATAGGCACAGGCTCCCCATGACCCGAGATAGTTCGGATAAGCGGTAGAAGATGAATGAGTGAGAGAGTGAATCTTGACACATGAACAAAGTGGAGATGCTGACGTAAGGACATCCAACGTGTTATATCGTGTTCTATCAGCTGTTCCTAAGTTCTCCTTGCATGACTTTATCTGGTTATTTATATTTCAATTATTCAGCACAGGACCTCTCATGTGCTCTGTGAGCTTTTGAGAAACATATTTAAGAACGCGTAGCTATGTTTAGTCCACACCGACACCGACGACCATGACAAGAGCAAATACCACACTTGCCGTTTGTGGATTTAAATGAGGTAACGAAGCAGAGGAGTAGCGTAGTAACGTAGCCATTACAGTAGCTTCTGTGCATTTATCTGTGAGCGTACTATAATTAACATTTCCAGTTGCGTTTGTTTTTAGCTCTGAAACATTTCCTAATGTGACTGCTCCATGTGACCAAGGAACAAACAACAAAATATCTAACCGTATCATGAGGAGATCGTTTTTTTCTTTATTCCGGCTTTCACATGGTCCGTTTTCCAACTACGAATTCTTGTAAATACAAACAAACGCACAACATCAGACGCTAATGTTGTACGGTCTATAAATATTCCGCGTCCGATCGAGCGTCTGTGTTCTCGGGAAATGCGTTCTCGTGTGTTCGGAAACTCCACGGACGGAGCACTAATTGAAGATGCACATTTATAAGCAGTGCCCAGAATATCTCAAAGATCTCTGTAGAAATTCCAGCATGGCATTAATGTATTAATAGACACTTCTACTGGCATTTAATAAATAATACACCATCTCCATGATGCATCTGCGATGCCGGTCCTGTCGCTAGGGCAAACTTTGTTTTCACTTCCATCCATCCCCTGACACACGCTTAAATTTTCATCCATTTACTGCAAGAGAGAGAGAGAGAGAGAGAGAGAGAGAGAGAAAGAAGCCATAGCCTCATTCTTCCTCCTTCATGAAAGCACCTGTGCCAGGGTCTCACAGAGAGAGGAAATAGTTTGTCATCTTTCATTATTGATAGCTGGATTGAGTGTCCTATCCCGGCTGAGATGGAGGCGGCTCTGGGTTAACGCATGGCCTGAGGCGCTCCAAACGTCCTGTTCTGTGTGATTTTTTTTGTATCTTAATATCTTTTTTGATATCGTCTGTTGAGGAACAACACCAGCTCCAGCTAATGTTTGGGTTTAAATAGCGGTGGTCTCAGGTACGTTTTCCAGACGTTTCTAGTTAAAATAAAATAAACAAAACAAACTAAAAAAAACTACAGTAATGACTAAAATATTTTATAGAGGGCAAGAAGATCTTATCAAGATTACAGCCAGTATCTAATCACACTTCACTGTCAAATCTGTTTAAAAATTAAGTATTCAATTTGTTCCAATTATTTTTTAAATCCCGAAGATCTGTACGAACGTAAAATTGAAACAAAACCTAGCTTTTAACCAGAAAATGTCTCAATCGGCGATGTTCAGTTTCAAATGCTCTGATGGGATACAGATACGCTAATTACATTATGTAAGCCAAACCCTGGGATTCGATAGCTACGTTATCCATTAGCTAGCTAGTTTTCTTTGCTGTATTAAACATTCATATAAGATTAGATTTCATTTAAAAACGTTCGTTTTGTTAAATGTATGTAGCAGTCTTTGCTACATAGCTGAAAACACGTATATATTAACATTAGCTTGTTAGCTTGCTAACCAACTGAGAAAGCGACACTTCAAAACGGATCATCACAGATCGTGTCGCTGTTCATAAATGTGTTCCTATAGACGGAGAACAGTTTCTACAGTATGTAAAGTTATTACTACATTTCCATCAGATGACTTTTACTTTTCATAGTGCTGATGTTTTTCTTTTCTGGCTCGTATATCAAAAACCCAAAAAGAACAGTCTAAGCTTCCTGTATGATCTCTCTCTCTCTGTCTCTCTCTCTCTCTCTCTCTCTCTCTCTGTCTCTCGCTCTCTCTCTGTCTCTCTCTCTCTCTCTCTCTGTCTCTGTCTCTCTCTCTGTCTCTCTCTCTCTCTCTCTCTCTCTCTCTCTGTCTCTCTCTCTCTCTCTGTCTCTCTCTCTGTCTCTCTCTCTTGCTCTCTCTCTCTCTCTCTCTCTCTCTCTCTCTCTCTCTCTCTCTGTCTCTCTCCATTATCACCTTTTTCCCAATGAGGCCTGGCTGTGCTATGAACTGCTCACAGATCCCAAATAACACGGCCCAAAATGGAAAGCTTTCCACAGACATGGCAACCTGTCACTCGTAACTGTGAACTGTGAATCGTAGCGTCGTGCCAAAAATGAGCCTTCAGCATCAGCTTGTGACAGAAAGTTTCTGAAGCCTATAAAAAGGATCTGAAACCATAAAAAGTTCTACAAGCTCTCTGTAAAACACACATTGTATATATATATATATATTTTTTACAGGATTATTCTGCATTGGTTTGTAGTGAAACACCAGAAAAAGCAATGCATTCTGAAATAACTAATATTTTAGGCTGTTAATGTTCACTGAAATAAAATATCCAGTTAGTTCAGAAGCACAGCACTTCCTGTTTTAGTGTGAGGTGATTCAGCTGGTTAAATCCATGTGAGCTGGTTAGTGACAGTAACACAGTGGATTCTGCAGTGGTTAGCAACAATAACTCTGGTTTATGGAGTTGTTAGTCACAGTAACATAGTAGTTTATGCAGTGGTTAGCGACCGTAACTCAGTAGTTTATGCAGTGGTTAGCGACAGTAACTCAGTGGTTTATGCAGTGGTTAGTGACAGTAACTCAGTGGTTTATGGAGACGGTACAGTAACTCAGTAGTTTATGGAGTTGTTAACGACAGTAACTCAGTGGTTTATGCAGTGGTTAGTGACAGTAACTCAGTGGTTTATGGAGACAGTAAGTCAGTAGTTTATGGGGTTGTTAACGACAGTAACTCAGTGGTTTATGCAGTGGTTAGCGCTAGTAACTCAGTGGTTTATGCAGTGAGTAACTCTGGTTTATGGGGTGGTTAATGACAGTAACTCAGTGGTTTACAAAATGGTTAGCGACAGTAACTCAGTGGTTAACTTACTACCTAAAATCCTTATTTAAATTCAAGTATTCCAGTGTGAAGTTTTTAGAAAGAAAGAAAGAAAGAAAAAAGTTCTCATGGCGTAAATGATATGATGTGAAACTCTCAGGAACAGTGAAGTCGGCATGATATACCTCAGTCCGTACAGCACCGTGCCGTCAGGGTGGAGCCGGATCATGCGGTTCTTCACCGTCACCCCGTGCAGGAAGGACTTCTTGTCATTCAGGAAATAGGTGTCAGGTAGCCAGAGCTGATCAGCCACACGGTTGTCGAGGGTCAGATTGAGTGCCATCTCTGCATACGCCAGCCGTTTGTCCCTCCAGCTCTGCTGGAAATACATAGTGATGGTGTAGTCCTGAGAGAGAGAGAGAGAGAGAGAGAGAGAGAGAGAGAGAGAGAGAGAGAGAGCGCAGGAAGAACAAATGTTCCGGTTTATAACACCAAATCATGGATACAACAGAGTACAGCAGAGTTTTGAGAAATCTAACATAGAGCTTTTCACACTGATCTTATTCCTACAGCTCTGTAGGTAGAGTCGGTGTAGCGAGGGGAAATACGTCACACTGAAACATTAGAGCAGGTCTGATACGGACGAACAAACGGCCGGTCGACTAAACGACAAACTTAAAAAGAGCAAAAAAAGACGATAAAGCTGTGAAAGATAACAGAACCTGCTCGGGTGCAGAACCACAGAGCTGAACTTTTTTCCTCACTGACGTGAAAGCGTGAGACGAGCTGTTACTTAAAGCGGCCGCCTGCTGGATTTATCCAATCAGGACCGTTGAAACGTCAATATGCAAATAAGAAGAAGGTTCCAGCAGGGTTTAGGAATGTACAGTGTGACACAAGGTCAGATTATGAAGAGCCAGGATTCAGTGTTAACCCCGGGGACAGTAGGAGCAGTGTGAAACCTCCAACTACACAACCCAGGATTCTGTTTACACCACTTTATAATCACAGGGAAATAGTTGAGGTGTGCACAGCATTAATCAGAGGCGTTTGAGCCGACATTTCAATTCATATCAATCAAAACAAGCTCCTGAAATGTTTCTCTTGACACGGACCACTTAGGATGCAGAAGGTTATAATCACAAACATGTTTCTAATTCTCTTTTAATGAAAACAGCCATGTTTTCATTTTCACTCCTGTATAACTCCGGATCACGTGTTCGCTCCAGTAAGCGTGTATGTTTCTGAATACATACTTAATATCAGCAAAACAGAAATGCGTAATAACTTTTAATGTATTCGCTTCCAGATTGGCTCGTGTGTTTGTTCCATTTGAATGCAAATGTAATTTTAATCCGTTTAATAAAGTTTACAAGACTCCACTTGGGAGTGCGGCGATGTCCCACTGAGACTTCGGTTAATGAGTTAAATGATCAATTAAACAAGAACTTGAGGATCTCATTATTCCATATCAACACTAATTAAGACAATGTTTTGAATGAATTTGAGGAAAATAAGGAAGAGAATGGAATCTGTGAGGAACACTGAAGCTTGAAAGGCGTTCAGGAAGAGCTACTGCATCGTATTTCTTCTTCTTTCTTCTACAGGATTTGGATCTATGTCCCTCCTCTAAAGGGATGTTTGGATGTTGAGACATAATTAAAAAAAAACAGATTTACATTTCATTTTTAACGAATCAAACCCACTGTAACTCAATTGTGTCCAAAATCTACTTGTGTGGGATGTGTGGTGAAACAGCAGGAAGTTCCTCAGAGCTCCACAGTCCAGGATTGAGCCTGGAGATCATGTTACCATCTGTGTAGAGCTTTCACAAGTTCTCCACGTGTCTGGGTGGGTTTCTTCCAGCTCCCAAAAACCTGCCGGAAGCTTCTCTTAACTGTGTGTGTGTGTGTGTGTGCGTGTGTGTGTGTGTTTGTGTGTGTGTGCGTGTGTGTGTGTGTTTGTGTGCGTGTCCCAGTGTTCCATTGTGACTCTGAACAGAATAAAGAAGATGAATAAATGAATCTACTCGTGTATTAATTAGCTGTGTTTTATAAAAGAGTTAAAGGACACCATCCATGCAGACCTACTAATCACGTAACACACGACTACACATCCACACTGACTTGAAACCTGAATTAATATATTCATATTTTATAAAACAGCATGAAAGTTATAAAAACGTGCAGCTTGGCCACTGTTGAGTGTCGAGGATTAGCAACGTAATACGTCATGCTTCACTGTATAAAAAGTGAGTGTGAAGGAAACGTGTATATTATTCACTCTCACTCTCTCACTCACTCATTCATCTTTCATCTTTCACTCATCTTCTACCACTTATCCGAACTACCTCGGGTCACGGGGAGCCTGTGCCTATCTCAGGCGTCATCGGACATCAAGGCAGGATACACCCTGGACGGAGTGCCAACCCATGGCAGGGCACACACACACTCTCTCATTCACTCACACAATCACACACTACGGACAATTTTCCAGAGATGCCAATCAACCTACCATGCATGTCTTTGGACCGGGGGAGGAAACCGGAGTACCCGGAGGAAACCCCTGAGGCACGGGGAGAACATGCAAAACTCCACACACACAAGGCGGAGACGGGAATCGAACCCCCAACCGTGGAGGTGTGAGGCGAACGTGCTAACCACTAAGTCACCGTGCCCCCCGTATATTATTCATACTAAACAAAATCATACAGGACTCGCAGCAGCAAAACACTTCCTGTGTTATTATTATTATTATTATTATTATCTTAGTTATTTTTTGTTGTCAACTATATATCACTAAATCATTATCAATAGATCACTGATTTGTGAAACTTTTTATCCCCGAGGACCAGAAAAGATGTCATTCGTCCCGTTTGTCTCTCGTCCGTGTTGACGTCCTCACGTCTTCCTCACGTCTCACTCCACGGTGGTGTTAATAAGAAGCTCATATGAAACTAGACGCTCAGGACTTTAAGAATTTGTAGAGTTTCATCACTATTTCTGTTTTTCTCTAGAAAAGATCCAGAAAAACAGAAATAGTTTTTTTTTACTTTTTCTTCCACACAGATGTTTGTATCTTCAGAGTAAATGTTGATATCAAACCCATTTCTGCTCTCTGAGACGCTCCGAGTGTTTGTTCATCTAAAAAGCAGCTCAGATTTATCTTCAACACTAAAATTCAGTGTAAGATTATCGACAGAGTGAGAGAGAGAAAGAGACAGACACATTTTTAGCATTCAGGTCTGATATGATCCAGTCTGAATGTCCTGCACATGACCACAGCAGCAGCATGAAGCTGATAAAATAAACGCACCACAAAGACAAGATGCTTATTAATACACAACAGCTGACGGGAACTCAGTGTACTTTTTGTGTAACAAGCTGAAAATGTGATTCATTTTGTGTTCACGTTCACGTCTCACACGTTATGTTCACGTCTCACACGTTATGATTTTAATTAAAGCTTTATAAATTCAGCAGTATCTCCTGTGATGATATCGTATGATTTCATACGGCAATGATACGATATCAGTCTGCTGTGATGACAAGAAATCTGATTACATCTGATCCGTCTGATTAGTTTATTTCATTCTTTATTTAATGGTTCGGTTTAAAAACACGATCCGTTCCCAGAAGTAGGAATTATTTGTCTGTGTTTTTGATGATGATGATGATGATGATAGATTTATGTTTGTTGAAAAAACAATGGCAGTTTTTTTTAAATTATGAACATATTTTTGATATATTTTTGTTTATTTTTGATTCAATCGTTCAGTAGTTCAGTCTTCGATCCTGCTACTTCTTTTCCCCTTAATGTAATGCTGCATTATGCAGTAAAATAATATATTTATTAAATATACAGTAGGCATCAATGAGCAGTAAATCTACTCTGAACCAGAGACACTTTATCAGGTTAACAGTTAAAAAGGAGAAACTGGTTGAAACTAAAGCAGAGGATATGATCGGCTTATGTCTTATGTTCATTCTTTCATTCATTCACTCATTTTCTACCCCTTATCCGAACTACCTCGGGTCACGGGGAGCCTGTGCCTATCTCAGGCGTCATCGGGCATCAAGGCAGGATACACCCTGGACAGACTGCCAAACCATCGCAGGGCACACACACACACTCAATGTCTTATGTTTAGCTATGCTATTAGTGCGAGCTGGTAGCTAGACACCTACACATGCAAACAAACAAACAAACAAACAAATAAATAAATAACTAAATCTGCGTCTTAAAACACAGATATGTGCCATGGTTTCCGAGTGGTCGGATGCGTAAGCGGTCAGTCAGCTGGATCTTAAATGACCTACATTCGTGTAAAGAAGGGGATTCCACTTTTCTGCAAAATAAATAAATAAATAAACCAATAAATAAATTCTATTTTTGGCATGGAATGAGACATGAAATATTAACTATTAACGCTGAAGCAGCTTTATTCATATGAATGTTTGGGAAGATTTCAGCTAAATCCTTAATCATGGTCATTAAAACGACGAAAGACGAGTCTCTGGAGTCTGGACTGGAGAGAGAGCGAGTAATCGTGTGACAGAGGAAACAGAGTCTGACTGAACTGAACTAGGAATTGTTTTGTTTTGCTAGCTAGCATCTAAACTAGCATTTATTAGCTTTTGAGCTATATTCTTATTATTATATTACTTATTTTTATAACTGTTGTAGGTAAGAGTCACAGAGTAGGTTTTACAGAGATGAGATTACAGGCATCTTTAACTGCTGAAACTTTAGACACACATCACACGGCTAGATAGAGGGTAGTCTTATGATCATCAGGAGTTATTATAAACTGTATATGAGCTCATACTAACATGATCACTGGTAGAACACACCACATATAATAAAAAAAATAATCCAGTATAAAGAAAAGAATACAAGTGCTAAGAGCTAATAATCTGGTGTTTCTCTCTCTTTTCTTTGTCTTAAGTGTTAAGTGTTTATAATGATTTATAATCCAACACTGATTGTTTCTCATAATTTATAATCCCACTCTGAGTGTTTATAATGATTTATAATCTCAATATCAGTATTTATAATGATTTATAATCCCACTCTGAGTGTTTATAATGATTTATAATCCCACTCTCTGTGTTTATAATGATTTATAATCCCACTCTTAGTGTTTATAATGATTTATAATCCCACTCTCTGTGTTTATAATGATTTATAATCCAACACTGATTGTTTCTCATAATTTATAATCCCACTCTGAGTGTTTATAATGATTTATAATCTCAATATCAGTATTTATAATGATTTATAATCCCACTCTGAGTGTTTATAATGATTTATAATCCCACTCTCTGTGTTTATAATGATTTATAATCCCACTCTTAGTGTTTATAATGATTTATAATCCCACTCTCTGTGTTTATAATGATTTATAATCCCACTCTTAGTGTTTCTAACGATTTATAATCCCACTCTGAGTGTTTATAATGATTTATAATCCCACTCTCTGTGTTTATAATGATTTATAATCCCACTCTGAGTGTTTATAATGATTTATAATCCCACTCTCTGTGTTTATAATGATTTATAATCCCACTCTTAGTGTTTCTAACGATTTATAATCCCACTCTGAGTATTTATAATGATTTATAATCCCACTATCTGTGTTTATAATGATTTATAATCCCACTCTCTGTGTTTATAATGATTTATAACCCCACTCTCTGTGTTTATAATGATTTATAATCTCACTCTCTGTGTTTCTAATGATTTATAATCCCACTATCTGTGTTTATAATGACTTATAATCCCACTCTCTGTGTTTATAATGATTTATAATCCCACTCTGAGTGTTTATAATGATTTATAATCTCACTCTCTGTGTTTCTAATGATTTATAATCCCACTATCTGTGTTTATAATGACTTATAATCCCACTATCTGTGTTTATAATGATTTATAATCACACTCTCTGTGTTTATAATGATTTATAATCCCACTCTGAGTGTTTATAATGATTTATAATCCAACACTGATTGTTTCTCATAATTTATAATCCCACTCTGAGTGTTTATAATGATTTATAATCTCAATATCAGTATTTATAATGATTTATAATCCCACTCTGAGTGTTTATAATGATTTATAATCCCACTCTCTGTGTTTCTAATGATTTATAATCCCACTCTTAGTGTTTCTAATGATTTATAATCTCACTCTGAGTGTTTATAATGATTTATAATATCACTCTCTGTGTTTATAATGATTTATAATCCCACTCTGAGTGTTTATAATGATTTATAATCTCACTCTGAGTGTTTATAATGATTTATAATCTCACTCTCTGTGTTTATAATGATTTATAATCCCACTCTCTGGTAACACCCAGATAAGGATGAGGTTCCATTTTCACTTTGGTTCCTGGCAAGGTTTCTTCCTTTTCATAGCTTAAAGGGTACAAATGAAATCTCTCTCTCTCTCTCTCTCTCTCTCTCTCTCTCTCTCTCTCTCTCTCACACACACACACACACACACGAACACACACACACACACCCTTGTGTTGGTGTTGCTCTGGTTTACTGTGGCCTTCTTTACACGCCAACACTTCGCAAACATACAAAAAATCTCAGCTGGAACTTTGTCAAAACATCCGAGTAGGAAAAAATTATACAGCAGTAACTCCATTATAAATAAATTAAAAGCACGCTCACTCTTGTAAAAAGAGAAGGAACAGTAGGAAGAAAACAAGTTTTATACTTGAGTGACTGCTTCCAACAAATTAAAATAAAATCTGCTGCCAGAGACCGAGCGAAAAAGCCTCTAGTGGCCCTAAATGGAAAGGCGGCAGGAGGAAAAACAAAGCAGGATCTCGTGGCTTCTGATGTTTTCTTATCTGCTCTTTCATCCTGCTCCTTTCACATCAATTCAAAATTCAAAATCGGTCAAATATCTTTGTTCATCATCATGAATAAGGCCACAATGATGGTATAATGTTCTACCAACGGTGCGATATTCAGACATATTCCTCATTCTGCTTCTGGTGATCATGATCGTGATCACACTCGCTGATCCATGTATCAGTTTTGTGCATGCAGGTTTGCACTGTTGATGGTTAATCTGATTGTTCTGTTTCATTTATTTTCCTGTCATAACAACAGTCCAGAGGTGAAGAAACATTTTTATTCCCAGTACACTGGAGCTTTATTCCGCCTGTAGGACGGAAATGGACTTACGGGACATTTTCAATCGGTGTAAAGACTCGTCTGATGTCGTGTCTGTGAGTCTGATCTAAAATAAATCAGGACGCTGTCGTTCTTTCGGTGTGTTTTAGACGTGTGTTTTTCCCTCTTTCGATAATCTTACACTGAATTTTAGTGTTGAAGATAAATCTGAGCTGCTTTTTAGATGAACAAACACTCGGAGCTTCTCAGAGAGCAGAAATGGGTTTGATATCAACATTTACTCTGAACATACAAACATCTGTGTGGAAGAAAAAGAAAATGGCACCATGTTGTTTACTTATATAAACAGTTATACATTACTGCAGGAACAAATCATAAGCCTAGGAAATGAGAATTACATCACTTCCTGCTCCATGGTCCAGAAGTGTGTTTTATGAATGTGTTTTTGGTTAAATTCCTAAAATCTGAAATCAGGTCTGTGGTTAACACAAGCTCAAGATATTTTATTCTTAAAGGTGAGGTCTCCGTTGTTTGAGAAATGCTTCAGAAAACTGAGTTGGGACGACAAACAAAACAAAAACAAAACAAACGTGTAGCCAATGAGCAGAAAGGGGCGGGGCTTGTCAATATGGGTGGAGAGAGTGTTCAATGCGCATGTGTGACATTAGCAGAAAGCGGTTTTAACATTGACATGGAGGATAAAAACAAAGAAAGAAAGAGAAGAAAGACTTACGATAAGGTAAGAAGTAGGACGTGTTAATATAGGATCAGCTTTCCAGCGCTGGAGAGAACTGAAGGAGCAGGAAGTTGGTCACATATTCACAGATTGGAGTTTCCTGAGTCAATAACTCCTGAGCTAAACACTGTTACTACACAAATAACACCTCTTTTCTATCGTAGTAATGTAGAGACGCAGCTACAACCGTGTTTTGTGTAGTAACATTGTTTAGCTCAGGAGTTATTGACTCGGGAAACTCCAATCTGTGAATATGTGACCAACTTTACTTAAGACGCCGAGGCGCTTTTTTCCTTCTCGATAGGTGAGTAACGTTGGTTTTTTTTTGTTACACAGAACTAATATATGTCTTTGTCCTTTACATGATTATGCTTGTGTGTCATTTTTACTTGTTTGTTTATCTACAATCGTATTGTTCTTCCCTTCAGCTATGATAAAGACACGTTTCTTTCCGTTAGTTGCTTGGGTTACGTATGTATGTGTGGGCGGAGCTATCGATACAGGGGTGGGATCCATTTGGGTTAGGGGCGTGTTTGTTTTGGTGATTTCAAATGTCAACATTGGCTTTCAAACAACGGAGACCTCACCTTTAAATACATCCAGAACATGCCTTGATGTGAACATATGGTTAAACTGGACTCCAGAGGATGATGTTTAACGTCATCGCTCTGAACAGGAAACTCCTCTACTACTTATTCGAGTTTCTAATATGATGAGATGAACTTCGTCAGGTTCGTCCACAGACAGATCAGAGGAACATCATGATTTTAAACACAGACTGAAAGAGTTAGTGGTGTGGTGATGATGGTGAAGTCATGTGAGCTTTAGTGTTTTACTTCTCCTGATTGTCTACAGGCTTCAAAATTCATCAAAGCTGCGTTCGTTTGTGAAGATGAACAAACTGTTCAAGAATCATGAGCTTGAGTTGGTTTATGGAGCTTATTGTAAGTTAGATTTTAATTTATTGTAACTATATTTATAGCAATAATTCAAAACACATTAGATGAATCCTGTTGGCTTTATGAGGAACCGGAGACACGGTCACTTCTGGGTTGGATGAGAAAAACATGTGATCCCTCCAGCACTGTTCTACTGTTTCATACACACTGATGATGATGATGATGATGATGATGATGAGTGTCCATTAGGTAGTGTTAATTTCGTCAGACGAGACGAGACGAAATATGTTCATCAACAACCTTTTTTTTTCATGACTAAGACGAGACGATGACGAGACTGCACCACTGTCCAAAAATGCTGACTAAGACTAAATTAACATGCATTATTGTTGACGAAAAAAGACGAGACGAAAATGTTTTGTATAAAATAAAAACTAAGATAAAATCTCTCTTCATTTTCGTCTACAATTGTCTCTGCTTTTTCATCAGCTGTTACGCCTTTAAAATATTCAGAACGAGTTCGCGGCTTCGCTGTTGCTCAAGAAAGAATTCGTCCACACGCCGCTCAAAAAAAATTAAAATAAAAATTAGGTCTAGTCAGGCTTTTTGTGTTAAATTATATTTCCTGTCACTGCGCAGCTCTTTTATTGTACATGACAGCTTATGTCCCGATGACCGGTCTTTGCATTACGATTAAAAGCAGTATCAATAAAGTAAAAAATATGATGTGCGGTCAAGTTCGAGTGTCTGCACTGTTTAAACGTGTGTTCTCAACTTCTCACTGATACTTTTGTGATTCGGAGTTTTGACAAGTTTTATAGCCTTGATATTGTTTCTTATTCAAAAGTGGTGACAGAAAAAACACTTTACCCCCAACCTGAAACCTCTTCCCACCCCCCTGTCACAATCACATCATAATCATAATGAATAATTAGGCTTAAAAACAAATGTATATGTAAAGGGATCAAGTTTAACAATTACATGTAATATTGATCCAAATATCATCAATAACTTAGGCTTTTCATTAAGTTATTTATTTCCACTATAACACTTGTGTTCCTGATATTATTGCATTTAATGATGCCTCGTTGTATTTATTCTTACAATAGATTCCAGATGTGGTCAAGCTACAATTTTTTGACTAAAACTAGACTAAAATGACCAGACTTTTAGTCGACTAAAACTTGACTAACAAAAAAAAGATAAGTGAATGACTAAATATGACTAAAACTAACAAGGACATTTGGCACAAGACTAAGACTAAATTAAAAATAGGTGACGAAATTAACACTACCATTAGGATTAGCAATTAGTTCTCCAGATTGCTCCCTGATTCAAAAACAGCGTTAAGCTTCAATAAACATACAAAAAAAACATTTGCAGGTGTGACACGACTTCATTGTGTTTTTTGTTTGGTGTTTGTTGTGGTCGTATAGACACGGAGCTACAGTTTGTTGTAACCGTACACAGGACGGTCGTTACGTTGATTAGTAAATCTCTCAAATTATGTCGTATAAACAAAAGAAAATCAATCATGATTTGATGAGCTGATTGTTTCAGTGAGTTCAGACTGTTTTCTTAATATAGTGAGTTTAAATAAAAAAAAAACAAAAAAAAACACCAGACTCTTATGTGGTAAACAGTTTAAAAATTTTATATAAAGTAAAGTATTATGTAAGGATATTTAACCCATGATTTATAAATCCTGCTTCAGCTGATTTGTCAGAGCAGTAAAGCACAATTTCATCCTCATTTTTTAGTCTCCTGTTTCTGCATTAAAGAATGTCGGCGAGTTTCAGTGGGATTTATGCGAATATTTTATTTCATCAGCAACTCTGGAGGTGAATTCATCCACCTGCAGTACAGTTCAGCGGTTTTCTGTGTCCTCTGTAAATGACAACATGCTCGTATTTGCTTGCGATGATTTAATAATGACGATCGATTTTAAACGTCATTCCAGAACGTGCTCGGTGTTTTTTACGTAACGCCGTGAGAACGCCGTCGGGTTAATTTCATCCTGAGGATCCTTCGGCCTATTCTCACTCTCTCACTCACTCATCTTCTACCGCTTATCCGAACTACCTCGGGTCACGGGGAGCCTGTGCCTATCTCAGGCGTCATCGGGCATCGAGGCAGGATACACCCTGGACGGAGTGCCAACCCATCAGAGGGCACACACACACACACACTCTCATTACTCACACAATCACACACTACGGACAATTTTCCAGAGATGCCAATCAGCCTACCATGCATGTCTTTGGACCGGGGGAGGAAACCGGAGTACCCGGAGGAAACCCCCGAGGCACGGGGAGAACATGCAAACTCCACACACACAAGGCGGAGGCGGGAATCGAACCCCCAACCCTGGAGGTGTGAGGCGAACGTGCTAACCGCTAAGCCACCGTGCCCCCCTTCGGACTATTCTAATGATCCTAATTCATCATCGTTCCTCAGGAGAAACTGTACAGTCATCTTCACAGCTCAACTTCCTGTGAATTAAAAACGGTCTCGTCAGGATTTACTGCGAGTTTAGAAACGAAGTGTAAGAAGTGCTTAAGCTGAGTCGAGCTTTTTTGTATTCCGAGCTCAGCCACATCCTCATCCTCGTCCTCACGCGTCTGTTAGACAGAGAGTTTATTTTAGGCGTGTGAAGACTGCTGTCTCAAAGAGTCTCGAGTGCAATCTGATGACTAGGACAGGAGGCATGCCAGAACTTTCTCTGATGATGAGACCATAGCTTGCCTCAGGGGCTTGCGGGGAACTGAAGGTCCCCAGTGGGATAGTATCTCCAACTATTTGCCTGATGACAGGCCACGTAAAGTGCTCCTAGCTGAAAAAGGCTGAGCACGCATTTAGAAGCGATCACAGCAAAGCGCTGACCTGAAAGCAATTCCCTGTCGTACAGGCCGGCCTTAGTTTCAACAGATTCAGAAGAAAAGCTGATCCACAGACTGTGGTCCTCCTCGGAGCTCAACGTTTTATGATGAATGCAGACGCTGGTCCCTTACATACCGACTTTCTCATAAAATCTCAAAGATTCCCCTGACTTGGCATAGGGGAAATGATGAATGCAATAACTCAGCATGGGGTCTACATGGTGGAAGTCTAGGGAGTGTTGTCAGCATAAATGGAGAGCGCTGCTCTTAAAATCCTCTTTTAAAGGCTCCTGGGTGATGCTTAACATAAGGTCTATGAGCCCTACATAACTGGTCATGACCTCCGTTCTGCATAATTACAAACGCACATTACGGGTACAAAAAGACCACAAGAAAGAGAAATGTACTTTTTTTTTTTTTTTTTAAATAACCCTTGGTGCATGAATCATAGTATCTGAAGGAGTTGATCATTTGCATGGTGAGAGAAATAAGTGAAAATGATGAAAGTGACGTGACGTGACATACGGCTAAGTACGGTGACCCATACTCAGAATTCTTTCTCTGCGTTTAACCCATCCAAAGTGCACACACACACACAGCAGTGAACACACACACCGTGAACACACACCCGGAGCAGTGGGCAGCTATTTATGCTGCGGCGCCCGGGGAGCAGTCGGGGGGGTTCGGTGCCGTGCTCAAGGGCACCTCACTCGTGGTATTGCCGGCCCGAGACTCGAACCCACAACCTTAGGGTTAGGAGTCAAACTCTCTAACCATTAGGCCACGACTTCCCCCATTAGGCAACAACTTCCCGATACATTTTATTCTGCTTAATTCTCAAACATTACAGAGTTTTTCTTGGTGTGTGTCGTGGTATTTTTGTAAGAATAGTTCCATCTAACAAGCTGGAGAAAGGTCTTTAATGTGCACTTTTGTCATAAGTACACAACTGAGCTGGTAAAGTTTGCTCTGTCACCGTGCCGGACGTTATCCGTTAACCGCGGTACGCCGTAATACTGAATACCGAACTTACCATGTTGACTTCTGAGATGGAGTCAATGCTGGCGATATTTATGCTCATTCCCACAATGACTGGGGGACCTGAAAGAAAGAGAAAGAGAAAAAAAAAGAGTCAGGTTAGTCAGGTGAGATGCGAGTAAAGCGAGTAATGCGCTTCTCCTTCTCCGGACAGGATGCTTTCTATGCCAGCGGTCAGCTATAATGACACTGACACGAGGTCAGGAAGCATTTACAGTAAACCTGCTCGCTCAAAATGATGGCAATTCTTTCAGAGAGCAGAAGGATTCCAGAAAGCTATTCTGAGAACCGAGTTCCTTCTGATCGATGCTGCCGGTGCAGAGAAACGTCTGCTTTTATCCGTTCTCGACCGTTATTTCTAAAAGCTTCGGATTTGAATTCCGAGAAAAGTCGAACTTTTACTTGTTAGTTTGCTGATTGTCCATATCTCAGTTCTGTAACGCCGCCCTGAAGCGATCACGGCGTCGGGACGTAAACGAGGCTCCTGTGATATCGATTTGTCCTTAAGTTTCTTTGATTTATTACGTTACAAAAATAATGATTAATGATTTAATCAGGTAGAACCAATAATCTAAAAAACATACAGGAAAATGAGCATTTCTACTATAAGAGTAGAAGTATACAGTATATAATAAGGATAATATTATCAGCTGCGGAGTCATGAACAGCTGAGCAGGCAGAGACGAGCACAACAAAATCAGCTTTTTAGGTAATTCTGTGGATTTTTATCGCTGTAAAAAAAAACCCATCATAGTTCATTTACACTTTAATCTTTTAAAAATCAGTTCAGTAATGTAGGGTTAGTGGTTAGCACGTTCGCCTCACACCTCTAGGGTTGGGGGTTCGATTCCCGCCTCCACCTTGTGTGTGGAGTTTGCATGTTCTCCCCGTGCCTCGGGGGTTTCCTCCGGGTACTCCGGTTTCCTCCCCCGGTCCAAAGACATGCACGATAGGTTGATTGGCATCTCTGAAAATTGTCCGTAGTGTGTGAGTGAATGAGAGTGTGTGTGTGTGTGTGCCCTGTGATGGGTTGGCACTCCCTCCAGGGTGTATCCTGCCTTGATGCCCGATGACGCCTGAGATAGGCACAGGCTCCCCGTGACCCGAGGTAGTTCAGATAAGCGGTAGAAAACGAGTGAGTGAGAGTTCAATAATGTTTACAAAGCAGACATTTGCTCTGTTAATCAGATTGATCATTTGGGGGCCTATTTTTTTTGTGTCATCCCTAATTAACATATTTACTCTTATCTAAGTGGAAAATAGATTGATAGATTTTATGTCACGTTAACAGACTTGACAGAAAGTGAGAGGTGGAAGGGACAGGATTTGCTTTTGATATGATTTTACTTTTATTTTAATTTATGTCATTTGGCATAATTTCCACGGACTTATCCAGAGCGACTACGTTTGTCTCATTCATACAGCTGAGCAACTGTGGATTGAGGGCCTTACCCAGGGGCCCTGGAGTGGCCCGTGAGTTAACCCTGGGATTTGAACTCACAACCTTTCTATCAGTAGTCCAACAACTTAACCACTGAGTTTTCACACCCCCAATTCATCTGTGTCTGATGTGTATTTTTTGTGTGTTGGTATATTTTTGCTGTAATCCGGACATCACGGTTGTGGCGACGTAACATCACGTAGAGACGATTACATCGTTATATCGCACAAGCCTAATATAAATGCAGATTCTATTTGGGGTTGTCTCTGTGTGAACCTTGAGAATGAAGTGGAAACTAAGTGTTAAATGATCTTGGAAGCGCTAGCTCTCGTCTGCTGTGTTCTCGCTCCATATGGTTTTCAGAGCCGCGCTTCATTACAAGTCACTTTGTTTTCCGATAGAGATCGGCCTTGTCCCTGGCGACCTCCTGAGCGAAACAGCTTTTCATTCGGGAAGAGGAGAAGCAGAGCTCCCGGCTGTTGATTGTGTGAAGCTCTGACTATCAGCAGAAGATTCTTCAGTACTGAAGAATGAAAATGAAATTAGATCTTCGACCACACGGATTCAGAAGAATACAAACTTCATCACATTTCACGACCACACGACGTCTCCAGATTCTGGAAGACGTTCTGGACGAGGTAAGGCTTCATCGTCCACACATCCAGACACACGTCAGAGTACAGAAATACACCACTGAAATGGTTTCCCGATGAGCAGATATATCACACACACACACACACACACACACCAGTCATAGTAACAGCCAGTAAATGCAGGCTTAAGATAGATTTAAAATACATCTCCTTTAAGTAATCGATATGACTACTTTACTGAATTTGCCAGGCTGGTGCAGAGACAGACTGCTTCATGTCACTGAAGAACATTAAGACACATTAAAATCAGTAGATTTAATCACTTTAGTTCTCATAAAAAGCTCCAGTTCTTGGGACCGGTGCGGTGGGAAAAGTGCCAGCTATAAACATTTTAGCTCAGTAAAAGCCCCGTATTCAACGAGCCACTGAAACGCATGAGATGTTCATATATATTTATACTGTATATCTCCAGTATAACTTTAGATGTACGATGAACATACAGGACACCCGAGTGACAAGTACGCTGCTTTTTGTGCAGAAATCCGACGCGTCACAACGAAACACGCAAAAACAAACACACACCTTCGCGTATCGTCGCACGCTCGCTCTGTAAAAACATTCAAGAAGTTTCAGCTCAACTTTGTGCCATCGTTTGTGCTGCCTTTACGATCCACTGGAGCGAACTCGTCCTCATTAGAGCCAAATTGTTTATTTTCCAGAAGTAGATTACTAACCCGTAATCGAATAAAAGATAATAAACCCTCGTTTGAAAATATTTCAAATAACGTCCAAAAACGCGCTCGATGAAGAGACTCGCGTTCGCCGCTCGCTTCGAATCAAGTTTCTTAAAGTACTGAAGCATTAAAGTGAGCGTGAGAAAGAGAAATGACTGTAATGATCGGGCCGTGCGCCTCGTTCTATTGTGTGACGAGGACAAAAGAAGACGACTGAAGTTAAAAAAAAAACTTATCACAATGACCATGATGTTTTTTACTGTATTAATATCACACACTGTAATACTAATAAAGTCTCATATAATATCATATAAGAATAATCCGGGTCATGCTTTGAATGGGACACCAGTACAACACACACACACACACACACACACACACACTTACATATTGGGACATCTTAAAGACGTCGGCGAACACGAAGGAAACCAACACGGACGTGAGGAAACACCACACACACATTGACCTGAACCTCTTCTTCTTCTGTAGGAACAACATGGACAACATCTTCCTCAACAGGACTTTGCATGTACATGCCTGTATGTAACACTGCAACAACTGTGTATTCTATTCGTCCTTTTATGTCCTTAAATTAAGAATTTCAGAGTAAGAATTTCCTTGTACGGTGTAACACACTGTTTACTGTACAAATGACGATAATCTCTTGAATCGTTAATTGGTGAAACTCCACCATGGAGTTCATTTCAACATTCAATGAATGTTCATTCATTCTTTCATTCATTCATCTTCTACCGCTTATCCGAACTACCTCGGGTCACGGGGAGCCTGTGCCTATCTCAGGCGTCATCGGACATCAAGGCAGGATACATCCTGGACGGAGTGCCAACCCCATCGCAGGGCACACACACACACACACACACACACACACACTCTGATTCACTCACGCAATCACACACTACTAGATGCCAATCAACCTACCATGCATGTCTTTGGACCGGGGGAGGAAACCGGAGTACCCGGAGGAAACCCCCGAGGCACGGGGAGAACATGCAAACTCCACACACACAAGGTGGAGGCGGGAATCGAACCCCCAACCCTGGAGGTGTGAGACGACCGTACTAGACCCCTCAATGAATGTTAACCTTCATAAATTCCACAACCTCTTTTGTTGCTTGTTTCGACCGATACAAGTCAGCTCGCCTGTCCGTAGAGTTAAGAATGTGGTCAGTCACAGGAACGGCAAGTGGGAAGCATTAATAAACAGAGGCCCGATGGGGCTGGAACCAAACTGCCCCGTGCTCACTTCAGGAACCGGATGTAGAGCGGCAGACACGATGTGCCGTAATGTCAGGGTTGCCATGTCATCTTTAGATGTTTACAGCAAATAAATCGAATACCTTTTCACAAATAAAGGCAAAGTGTACAATATAGTAGGTGCAGCCAGCGTGTATATGATCGTTTATGAAGTATTTCTATTGTAGGATGTACTACACAGAAACAGAGAGGGGAAGGGGGGTTATTACGGAGAGAGTAATATCCACATCCACCTCTGAAAACCAGCTCGTGTCTCATCTCCTGTAAGTTATGTAGAGTCTGTAGTTTAGCCTTTAGCACAAGTCGAGTGTGAAAGCATACAGACTTCATCTTATTCGACAGTCCGTACTTTTTATTTGGGTCACGTTACCTTTCAGATAACCCCCTAAAAGCCATCCTTTCCCCTCAGAAACTTCTGAACCATCCTCGATGAATTCTGAAACATTACCCTGAACGTGTTGCTGTTTAATTACAGCACTGCGTTTTCTCCTGCATCTCCTCTCGGTACCTGTGCCGACCCGTCGACGCGGCCGGCCCACCTCCAAAACCATCTCTACCTCATAAAAGAGAGAGAGAAAAAATGAAGGCAGTGCAATAAATAAATAAATAAATAAATAAATATACAAAAATAAAAATAAAAAGTGGGGGCATTTTCATGACGCTGTATAGGCAACCAGCAACAATTTTCCCAGGAGAATGTCAAAGTACATTCATCAGCTATTTACAAACTCCGAGATCTCTCGGCCTGCTTTTCTTCCCTCAGCTGAACCGCTATAAGAGAGAGAAAGAGAGAGAGAGAGAGAGAGAGAGAGAGAGAGAGAGAGAGAGAGAGAGAGTTGGATAAATGCTTTTCCTTGAGTGTTGATGATTTTAGCTCAGAATGAGTTCACGTACCTGCATCTGAGTCTTTTCTATCCTACTAAACGCTTGTTTGTGGTCTTGCTCTCAGAAACACTCTGACACTGACTTTGCTGTGTGTTGCCCGTATTCTTTCCTGATTATCTTAATAAGACGTATTACGAGTGGCATCGTATTCTACGAGGATGAGAACCTTTGGCAACTCGATCTGGGTCGAAGTGGCCGAGTTGATTCGCGAGTCTTCAGCATTACAGCAAACAATCCCTATGTGTTGACGTCTAAAACTCTTTCTACACAGGAAGAGAAAACGTATAGCTTCGTCGAAAGCTGAACTGCCTCCGGATGGATTCGTTAGTTGCCAAACGATCACAAAAACCAACCTGCCTATTTTTATCGTTGGAACATCTGGAACGTTCCATCTGGAAGGAATGAGTTTATTCTAAAATTCATTTTCTTTAACAACCGGTTTTAACGATTTACTTCCTGGTTCCTGCTTTGGTTCCCGGTATGAGGTTAGGGCTTGTGAGTGTGAGTAATCTATAATAAATGATCAAATCCTGAGACAAGGGTTTGGTCTAAAAATAGAAGTGTTCACTAGATCTAACAAAGTGATAAATGGAGAGACCGGGATAGAAAAAAGGAACCCGGAGACGAGTCCAGAGAATCAGGAGATGTCTAAACACGTTGTTTATACATGTGGAGCAATCAGCAGGTCAGACGTAAAAGTCTGCTAACAATAGAAACATCTATAATAACTATTTTAATCATCACGAGACTCATACAGTCTAAAAGCAGACAACGGTCACTAAAACTAATAAACAGCTGTTTCTGTACTAACGATAAGGCTATTAGTACAAGCACATTCTTATAGTCCAGTGATTTATGCTGCAGCCGAAGCGTCTGTCAGAGCTGCTGTTCTAGCAGATTAATCGACACCTGATTCAAGAATTCAGAGAAATTAAATGTTTAGGATATTTAACAATAAAAATAGGCAAACAACACAGCTCAACACAGTACACAGCTCAACACAGTACACAGCTCAACACAGTACACAGCTCAACACAGTACACAGCTCAGCACAGTACAGCACAGCACACAGTACAGCACAGCACACAGCTCAGCACAGTACACAGCTTAGCACAGTACACAGCTTAGCACAATACAGCACACAGCACACATCTCAGCACACAGCTCAACACACAACACACAGCAGACAGCACACATCTCAGCACACAGCACAGTAAACAGCACAGCATACAGCACAGCACACATCTTAGCACACAGCTCAACACACAACACACAGCAGACAGCACACAGCTCAACACACAGCACACATCTCAGCACACATCTCAGCACACAGCACACATCTCAGCACACATCTCAGCACACATCTCAGCACACATCTCAGCACACATCTCAGCACACAGCACACATCTCAGCACACATCTCAGCACACAGTACACATCTCAGCACACAGTACACATCTCAGCACACATCTCAGCACACAGTACACAGCTCAGCTCAGCCCGGCCCTAACTTCCAGCATTCCTCAGATAGCTGACTAAGACAAATGATAATGCACCAAGTGCCAAATGTGAGATTATTCCTTCTACCTTTTCTCCTTTTGCATACATCTTTTCGCTTGTGTGCTTCGGGACACCTGAAATCTTCTGATCTAAAACCCTGTATCTTCTGTTCACGCTCATTCCTTCTTCCCTTCAAAGCCTTTGTGCAGACAGATGGCACTATAATCTATGTACGTATTGAAATGACAAATGTA
>NC_083476.1:21828741-21853741 GCF_030014155.1 Tachysurus vachellii
CACACACACTCTCATTCACTCACACACTCACACACTACGGACAATTTTCCAGAGATGCCAATCAACCTACCATGCATGTCTTTGGACCGGGGGGAGGAAACCGGAGTACCCGGAGGAAACCCCCGAGGCACGGGGAGAACATGCAAACTCCACACACACAAGGCGGAGGCGGAGACACAGAGTTCTGTTCGAATAAAGACGAGTCTCCAGTGTCGGTGCTTTGTAACAGTTTCTCAGCGAAAGGAGTTTCCAGTTTCATATGACAACCTGCAGGGTCTCGTAAGCTTCAAATTGGATTGGATGTTTGTCGCTGCTATAACGTGAGTGAGGAACTACAGTTAAAATGAAACAGTTAAAAAGTGCAATGTGATGTTTATTAATAAATCACCAAAACGTATTTTAAAGGCTGATAAATGAGAATAATATTCAACATAATCTACACTGAGGTTTTGTATTATTTTTCTATAACAACAGTCTGAAGTGTTTCACTTAACAACAGTGAACAGGTTGTTCTCATGACAGTCGTTAGTTTGTTATTTGTCTACATTGGACTACCTAAATGTTACCATATACACTATTCTTCTTGTAGACTACAGAATATTAAACACACACACACACACAAACACACACACACATACACACAAACACACACACACACCACAAACACTCACACACAAACACACACTCACATACGCACACACACACAAACACACACACACAAACACACACAAACACACACTCACACACAAACACACACACACAACACACACACACATACACACACAAACATACACACATGCAAACACACATACACACACACAAACACACGCATACACGCAAACACACACACAAACACACACATACATGCAAACACACATACACACACATACATATACATACAGTATGGCTAGATGCTGTAATATAGTGTTTAGTCCACACAGAAGCGTTAAATATTAAGTATTAATCACAGATGTTGGTCTATGAAACACTCTGCAGTGAATAGACTATAGTTTGTAGGTAAATGTCGTAGTTTTACAGTACCATCCTCCTCTACTGCAGCCAGTTGGTCCTTACTGTGAGTCGTGAGGTGAAAGTAGAAGCCTTCAGAGCACAAAAGCGGACAGTGTTCACAGTCCTTCAGACATAACAGACGAGAGCTGAGAGCAGAGGCAATAAAACCCACACAGCAGTGTTGATGACAGCTACATTTAAAATGTGGTCTCTAGGGTGTGGTGTGAAAGAATGAAGGGTTTGGGGAGAGCACCAGTGGGTTCTCTCTCTCTCTCTCTCTCTCTCTCTCTCTCTCTCTCTGCCATGTTCTTCCGACTTCATTACACCACGCTCACCCCACTCACATGGGTTTGGGAGCTCCATGAGTCACTCAGCGCTCCCACTTGCCTTCCCAAACTGATGACAGGGTACACCCTCTCACCTCTTGTCTCTCACTCGCTGCATCTCTGGTTCCCGCTGCATATCCCACAGGAGACCGAAGAATACACCACGGCACATGCCCACTCAAAACCGACCGGCTTCTTTCTGTTTATTAGTGACAGATTTGCTCATAGTGTATACTGTACAACCCTTCTGCGCTTCTCTCTTTTTTAAAGATGTATAGAAACGTATTCAAACGAAAGGCGAGCGACTTTTAAAGGTTATACACGTCTCGTGGGAATATAATAATTGGGCCTGAATGCATGAGTTTGCACTCAGGACCAATTCTGGTTTTCTTGTTTGGGGCGGGGCTTATAACTGCTTCCGAACTCGGCCCTAGGTTCATCTGGTTAATTTTTTCGGTCCCAATACTCACACATGTGCATATGTTGAGATACACACATACTGTACTTCACTGTGCAGTAATACCTGCAAACGAAGAGCCGTTCTCGTATAAGGTACAGTAAGGTTTCTCCTGTGTTTATCGCAGTGCTCTCAGAGCATGCGTTTGTACCAGGTAGGTGAACTTATCACAGTGCTGCAGTCTTAGAAACGTCTGGTTTTATATATCTGTCATATGATAACCATAAAAAAATCTTTCCCTGACATTGTTAAAGCTGAAACAGGAAGTGACAATTTGAACCAATCGCGTTATTGGCATGCAGTGAAGAAGCGGATAGTTTATTCGGACCGTGCCGCCGTTTGGTAGAAGTGAACATCAGACCACCAGTTTTAAACGGATCAGAGATCGGATCTCGGGGGCGCTCGCAGGCTCTAAACCGATTACACTGAATTCTGGGGCCAAACTGCGAACTTTTCACTGAACTGCAAAGTGTAATAATTATAAATAATATAACGCTTTTTATTTTAATATTTCTTATCTCTCTAATAAGAATCAGCCTTGAATCAGTATATATGTAGTGTATATGAAGAATAGAAAGCCTTTCTAAGCTTTCCAAGAGCCTGAGATCTGATCTCGAACGTAATCTGTTCACGTTTCCTTTAACAAAGCTTTTAAAGGTAGTGACATTGTAAGAGAAGGGTGGAGAGCGTGAACACTTTACTGATACGATTTACCAGCTACTGGAGTTTTTATTAGATTTTCCTGAAGTCCACAGGGGCCACTTACAACGTGGATGGAATGGTGGGCTCCTCAAAGATAATGCAATTTGTGGCTTTTGGTTCATGGTTTTAATTCTGCTGGGATCTCTGATGTTTCTCCTTTCAGACCAAAGAAATCGGTAGCTCAGGTCACGATGCTCGGGTACGCACCCTGAGGGTAGACAATCTGACCTGAGCAGCAAACAAATGCAAACAAATACAGGTATTATTATTGTTTTTAGGAAGATGTGAAAAGATTCACAGGGAATCTAGACGTCTAAGGACCCGAAGTGTGCGTCGAGCCTGGGATCCTGCAGAGCGTGACAGGAAAGCTGAGGAGGTTTGTACTTTCATGCTGTTAGATATGAAGCTTGTGGAACATTAAAAGGCAATTTACATGAACGTGCAGGTGAAATTAGACCGCTATTTAAAATTAGTTCAATAAATAGATCAATAAAATCTGTTAGAAAACATTGCAGACATTAAAACAGTCCTGCTGAAGAATATGAACTCGTGTCTTCCAGAATTTTCCACTATTCCAAAACCAGTAAGGTTTAAACGACATAAAAAAATCCTCATATTTTAGGCAACGCCCACTTCCAGGAGAGGAACGTCTCTATGCTGAAATAAAATTTAACACAAACTGCGGTGTTTCTACATCCCAGCAAAAACAAACTGCATTTTTCTCATTATTCTACATACATCATTCATCAACAAGAAAAAAAGCGGTACGATAAATACATTAAAAAACGTGTCTTGTAACATGGAGTCCTGGTGATTCATGGCCTCAGGCGTGACAGTCTCGGATCTCGTTCCATTCTGTTAATTAAAACTGCGGCATATTTTTTATGTGCAGAACGAAAGGCGTCTCAGGGACTCGCGCTACAGACGACGTATCGGGACACGGAGACTCGTCTCTCACAGGGAAGGATGACTTTAAATGAGAAACCTCAATCTCGTAAAAATCATGGTCCTCAGAGGCTGACCTGATTATTGAGGTCATAAATAAGATCCTCGCGGGTGTAATTAGTCCAGTGTCTTCCTCACACACACACACACACACACACACACACACACAGTCCTGTTTCATTTACATGAACTGAATTAGCAGAGAATCGAGTGAAACGCTAGACTGCTAGACGACTGGACGATGTCTACTCTTAAGTCTAAAAATTCACTAGCTTGTAGCCTGTAGCGCAATTCAAGTCTAATAGCGTCTCAGCCTCGTTTTGTTTGAGGCTACGTCATTATTAGCGTCGTCCAGTAACACCAAGATCTTCGATCACGAGCTTCTCCTGAGTCAAAACATTCAATTACGAACACAAAAAAGAACCAAGACAAACGCTAAAGAACCGAACCTTCGTCCGCTTAAAAAATTAACCTTCGGCCTGCTTTGAAAAGACACAATTTCAATGGAAAGAAACTGGTCTTGAAATGAATCGTATTGATCGATAACTGATAGATAAACGAAAGTCCCGATCACACACTTGTGTGTGTAGCTCACTGTGAAAAAAAATTTAAATGATAATAATAGCTTGAGCATCTCGAGGTTTTAGGTTTCTTGAAGATTTCTGTATTAAACTAAAGAAAAATTCCATCTACAGTAAGTATCTGATGTATCTAAATCGATCCAATTTAAAATGAAAAGAATGGGGGTTCGATTCCCGCCTCCGCCTTGTGTGTGTGGAGTTTGCATGTTCTCCCTGTGCCTCGGGGGTTTCCTCCGGGTACTCCGGTTTCCTCCCCCGGTCCAAAGACATGCATGGTAGGTTGATTGGCATCTCTGGAAAATTGGCCGTAGTGTGTGATTGTGTGAGTGAATGAGAGTGTGTGTGTGTGCCCTGTGATGGGTTGGCACTCCGTCCAGGGTGTATCCTGCCTTGATGCCCGATGACGCCTGAGATAGGCACAGGCTCCCCGTGACCCGAGGTAGTTCAGATAAGCGGTAGAAGATGAATGAATGAAATCATCACACAAAGTTTGGCTGCAGACGATTTATTTGTTGTAATGTTTCGACTTTAACGCATTTCTACTTCCACATCTTACGTATAACCTGAAGGAAAAACGTCTGCTTAGATGCTTTAATGGCTGCCGCTGACTTCAGTGTATTAATTCCAGAACTGCAAAAAAATCGAAGTTTCATCATCTCAGATGATAATTTGTGTAAAACGCTAACTGCAGACCTTCAGCCTGCTACTCCTCACATTTTACTGTATGGAACAGGAGATCACGAACAAACTCAAACACTCCGATTGCATTGATTTACTAAAAAAAATCCATCAAAAGAAATCCACGTGAAAGATATTTCCTGACAGAGGTACAGGGTAAGACCGCACCCGAGCATCCGCAGCCGCAGGGACAGTGTGCGTGTTATTACCCTACCTGAGGGCAGTTAGGGCTCAAACACTGCATGCTTTCTGTTTACATTTCACGTCGAACGATTTCTTCAGCTCGCGGACAAACAAACTGAAATAATAAGAGAACAGAATTGGGACAAAGTCGCCAAGCACAGGAAGCGGAAGTAGGAAGCAGAAGACGCCACTTCCTGCAAAATTCTGTGGTAAATCTTCAGGATTATGTTCTGTTCACGTTAACTCATATCCTGTATAATAAACGACCTGATATTCGCTCGGTCTTTACCTAATTATCCTTCATGAGGTAACTTAAATGTGAAATATTCAAAAACGTGAATGTAGACGGACGATCGAAGGCGGATTTGTACGAATTGAATTTCTCCAACTAATTCTTTACTACAGCAGGGAATCACATGACATTGTGCTGTGACACACAAGATGATATTCAAACATCTGTTACAAAATGTTCTTAGCCAGATAACATCGTAAAAGCATTTTATCTGCTTAGCGACAGGAAGCGGTGCCTCTGACTAGCCTGCTCTGATGAAACGCCGCTCCTGCTCGGTTCACTCGGTCTCTCTGTCCCTTCGTCGTAATATTTATTACAGTGCTGATGATTTGGTTTACAATTAAGCAATATCACACCAGCAAGAGTGCTGCTGCACTAAATATGGCCAGGGCTGTGATTTGGCCTCAGGTGCTGATAATCTGTACAGCAGCATGATTGTGTTGTGGTGGTGTTGTGAGGGTGATGTCACTTTTTTAACGCATATATGCAAGAAACCGATGCAGACTAACTCACATTTAACAAACACAAAGTATAAACAAATACATCTTTTTTTTTTTTTTATAGTTTTATGATTTCAATAGTTCCCAAAGAGGCACAGAACAGCTGGATAGTGTGTTGCAGTTTGCCATGCTAACAGACAGACAGACAGACAGACAGACAGACAGACAGACGGACCGACAGACAGACAGACAGACAGACAGACAGTCGGACAGACAGACAGACAGACAGACGGACAGACAGACAGACAGACAGTCGGACAGACAGACAGACAGACAGACAGACAGTCGGACAGACAGACAGACAGACAGACAGACAGACAGTCGGACAGACAGACAGACAGACAGACGGACAGACAGACAGACAGATAATACACCGTGAACGGTTTCAGAGGAATAAATGCTCTTGGACCGTCGATCATCCAAACAAATTAGTGAAACTAATAATTCTACTGCATAAAGTCTGTTGAAATCGAATTCCTTAATTATCGTGAGACTCTTTTGACGTACGAGGAGGAAAAGAAATGTTACGGCTCAGCCGTTTAGCTGAAGAAGTGATGAAATGTCACGTAGTCGATACGTTTTGCCGAGTTAATCAGAGAAAGAGAGTGCGTCAGATCGCATCGGCCTACCAAGAAAAAAACGTTGCAAACTCACGGTATTTCACAATTGTAATTTTTTACATGGCAGTAGCAAGATATTTTTCCCAATAGTGTTTTGATGTTGCCATGCCAACACACAGACATGATGGATTGACAGCCCATAATACATACACTTACAGCATTTAGCAGACACCCTTATCCAGAGCGACTTACTTTTTTTTTATACAACTGAGCAATTGAGGGTTAAGGGCCTTGCTCAGGGGCAGCTTGGTGGACGTAGGAATTGAACTCACAACCTTCCGATTGGTAGCCCAACACCTTAACCACTAGGCTACCACATCCCCATGTGCTGTGTGGATTTTTATTGCCTTTTTATTGTTAGATTTCACACCTGAAAATTTGTCACGTGAAAACGGCTTCACTTACAAAATGAAAAGTGACAACTGCAAATAAATGGATGTAATTTTAAATAAGTTTTCTCATATGTGAAAACAAGCCTCATAATCAGCTCGTTATTTAGCTAACTGTAGCACACGATGTTGGCACTACTGCCACCATCAGGTGAGAGCAAAAACTGCAGAATAAAATCACTTCAAATATGTTGGTGAGATTAATTTTTGTCCTGGACTTTGGATATTGTATTTTATTTCAGCAATAGAGACCTTGTTCAAAGTTTCGGACTCTTATCTCCTTTATTTCACTACTTTTACCTTTCATTTCAGTCATGATTTGATCTCTGGCCAAGTCTCTAAACATATTAGAGAGTTCTCAGGTCTTGCTTTTAGTTACAACAGTGCAGCACTGAGCCTCTTCTCCTGATGGAGTCTAAACTATTTAGTGGGGTTACATATCATCTATAAATTTTAAAGCACTATTACTAGACACAGTGTTAGAAGATAATAAAATCTTTGTGTTTGCAGTGTGTGTATATGTTTGTAATAATTGTCTGTGAATTAAGTGCATTACATCATTAAACAGAACAGACACGGATCATACACTTTTATATGTGTATATGTGTGTGTGTGTGTATATGTGTATGTATGTTTGTGTGTTTGTATGTGTGTGTATGTGTGTGCATGTACGTGTGTGTGTTTGCTGTGTGTGTGTGTGTGTGTGTGTGTGTGTGTGTGTGTTTGTGTATGTGTGTGTATGTGTGTGTGTATATGTGTGTGTGTATGTATGTGTATGTATGTTTGTGTGTTTGTATGTGTGTGTGTATGTGTGTGCATGTACGTGTGTGTTTGCTGTGTGTGTATATATTTGTTATAATTGACTGTAAATTAAGTGCATTACATCATTAAACAGAACAGACACGGATCATACACTTTTATATGTGTATAGGTGTGTGTGTGTGTGTGTGTGTATGTGTGTGTATGTATGTTTGTGTGTTTGTATGTGTGTGTATGTGTGTGCATGTACGTGTGTGTGTTTGCAGTGTGTGTATATATTTGTTATAATTGACTGTGAATTGAAGTGCATTACATCATTAAACAGAACAGACACGGATCATACACTTTTATATGTGTATATGTGTGTGTATATGTGTGTGTGTGTGTGTGTTTGTGTATGTGTGTATGTGTATGTATGTGTGTGCATGTACATGTGTGTGTTTGTGTGTGTGTATGCGTGTGTGTGAACATACTAGTGAAAACGGTGAGTTTTGTGAAATAAGAGTGATTGTGAGTGTGAGTGTGATTGTGATTGTGAGTGTGATTGTGAGTGTGATTGTGATTGTGAGTGTGAGTGTGATTGTGAGTGTGATTGTGAGTGTGATTGTGATTGTGAGTGTGATTGAGTGTGAGTGTGATTATGAGTGTGATTGTGAGTGTGATTGTGAGTGTGAGTGTGTGTGTGATTGTGAGTGTGAGTGTGATTGTAAGTGTGATTGTGAGTGTGATTGTGAGTGTGAGTGTGATTGTGAGTGTGAGTGTGATTGTGAGTGTGATTGTGAGTGTGATTGTGAGTGTGAGTGTGATTGTGAGTGTGATTGTGAGTGAGTGTGATTGTGAGTGTGAGTGTGATTGTGAGTGTGATTGTGAGTGTGATTGTGAGTGAGTGTGATTGTGAGTGTGATTGTGATTGTGAGTGTGAGTGTGAGTGTGATTGTGAGTGAGTGTGATTGTGAGTGTGATTGTGAGTGTGATTGTGAGTGTGATTGTGATTGTGAGTGTGAATGTGATTGTGAGTGTGATTGTGAGTGTGATTGTGAGTGTGAGTGTGATTGTGAGTGTGATTGTGAGTGAGTGTGATTGTGAGTGTGATTGTGAGTGTGAGTGTGATTGTGAGTGTGATTGTGAGTGAGTGTGATTGTGAGTGTGAGTGTGAATGTGATTGTGAGTGTGATTGTGAGTGTGATTGTGAGTGTGAGTGTGATTGTAAGTGTGATTGTGAGTGTGAGTGTGATTGTGAGTGTGATTGTGAGTGTGATTGTGAGTGTGAGTGTGATTGTAAGTGTGATTGTGAGTGTGAGTGTGATTGTGAGTGTGAGTGTGATTGTGAGTGTGATTGTGAGTGAGTGTGATTGTGAGTGTGATTGTGAGTGAGATTGTGATTGTGAGTGTGAGTGTGATTGTGAGTGTTTATAGTTACTGAAATGCGAACACTCTCTCTATTGTCGCTCCATTTTTAACAGCTGACCTCCTCACTCTGGACATTAGTGTAACAGTAATAATGACTTTTCTTTACGTTGTGTGTGAACGGAGGTTTAATGGACCGTATGGATTTTACTTCAGTATATATGTAAAGACAGAAATGTGTTTCTAACGTGTTAAATACGACCTTTTATTGGTTCTTCTGTTCTTTTTGTCACTGAGGGAGTGTGTACATGTAGTGAGGTGGACAAGGTGATTATTTTATACCCCTTGGAGGAAAAAGTTAACAAAAAGGTCTAAAAATTATTAAAATAAAGAATTTCAATGAATCTGTTTTGAATGCATTATTGACTTAAACGAAGTATTTTGAGTTCTGATTTTATTTTACTAATTAATTAATAACCACATTATTAATGTCCTTCTGCAGGATCTTAATTTCTCCTAACGCTCCACACAGAACCTACACACATTCGGGTCATCTATCAACAACCATCGTCGGAAGTGAAAAAGTCACCTCTTTCAAAATGAATCACAGGGTTTCATTTCCAATCAATTTAAAGGCAACCGCTCGCTAGTTCACTAGTCGGTGCGCCGATCAGGAAGTCGGCCATTTTAAGGGGTCTCTCGCTGTCGTTGCGCTGAAACATTCGCTCAGTAACAAAATTCCACAAGAATGAGTACAACACAGTACAACACACAGTACTACAAACACACATTTGTATTACCATAGTATTACTCATTGAGTTCATTTACTGATAAAAATATCCCCTCGGCCAGCCGCCCCAGCAGGTTCCGCTATAATAGTTCCCTGGGTTACGTATGTATGTGTTGGGCGGAGCTATCAAAACAGGGGTGACACCCATTTGGGTTAGGGGCGTGTTTGTTTTGGTGATTTCAAAAGTCAACATTAGCTTTCAAACATCGTGCACCGCACCTTTAACATAACGTAATATCGTATTTGGAGTCATGTAACAAAATAGCAAAGATCTGCTCTAGATTTGTAAAGATTTGTATTATTTTGCAGGAACTGGCAACATTTACATATTAAAGAGAGTCGATTGTTTTTTCTTTTGTAAGGATTGATTTTATTATATTTACATTTATTAACATAAATGATTTTGTTGAGGTGTTTCAGTTAAAAAACCTTTTAAATCTTTAAGATTTTAGAATCTTACTGTTTTGAAGATAATCGTAGTCATTAGTTAATGAATGTTTTTGTTGTTTATTTATTTCTAATTCACTTTCACACCACAAAGAGTGATATGTTAGAAAAAGAAAACACATTATATATATATAATCCGATTTCTGAATTATTTCCTAAAATATGATTACAATAAACCGAATATAAAAACACAACACAATATCAAACTTAAACTTAATTATAAAAACAATAAGACTGTTTGAATTAGTTTAAAATGTGGGAACAAACTCCACAGTGTAATATTTGATTTATTATAATTTAAGTATTCCACTTAAAAGCAGGAAAAATTATTTTCATTTGCTTAGATTACATTTTTTTGCATCCCCCTGTTTTATTTCTATAAATCTGGACACAAAAAGTCTTTGATTTGTGATTTCTGTTTTATTATTTTATTTCTTCTTCACATGGACAGAAATGTCACTAGTCACATGACCCTTCTTTGTGCACAGAGAGGTTAAAGTTCTCTTCACTAATCTCCATAATAAAGCTAAATCACAATGACCAAACCGGCTAATTAAATCCTGATTAGCTGCAGATAACATCCTTGACCTGTTGTGTGTAATGAATGCACGGCTCCTGCACACCGACTCGGTTCTGCATTAATGCTGTTAGATCCTCCATCAGCTGTAAGATCTCCAGATCTCCGGACGGCGATCTGAAGACCGTCAGAACGTTCATGCAGATGATATTTATGTTTATTTTGACGATTCTGGACTCGATCTTTACCTCAGCAACATTAGAGTTGGTATATATCTGTGCTTTCGTGGCATTGCTCATCTCTAGGCACGGGAGTATGATCATGGGCTAGATCTTGGGTTTTTCATCCACAGTTTATGAAATAATTTAATGAGAAAGTTCTGCGTTCTAACATTTTATTATAACCTCAGAACTGAATTGAAGCTCTAATAACAGCTCTTAGAGCCAACGCGTTAGAGTTCGCTCGCTAATTCAATCTTCATGGATAAAAAACTACAGTCACAAAAGGATACGGATCCAAGCACAAATCACACAAAAGTTAGTCTGCTTAAAAATGTAGCAGGAACCGAAGATGTTCAACTGACACAAAAGCTTAAGAAACCCTGAACCAGGTCTAGAAACATTCGACACTTTCTCACATTGTATGAAACGAACTAAAAGTTTTGTCTGATTAAAACAAGTTCTTCTAAAAACTAAAATCCATCATCAATAATAAGAAGAGATGAGCTCTAGACCATGAAGGATGTGACTCTGGTCTTTAGTCCACAACAAGTAGAAGGTTCTTTTCTTCAATTTTTTCCTTTCCACAAACACATCAACCTTGAACATTGTATGAAGACATGAGAAGATGGAAGAAAGATCAGACATTAAATAAATGTCAGACATGGGCTAAATAGAAGACATGGACCAAAGATCAAACATGGACTAGAGATCAGATATGGATTAGAGATTAGACATGGAGAAAAGAGACGGCATGGACTTAAGAGAAGAGATGGACTAAAGAGAATGCATGGACTAAAGAGAATGCATGGACTAAAGATCAGACATGGACTAATAATCAGACATGGATTAGAGATCAGACATGGAGTAAAGATCAGACATGGACTAAAGATCAGACATGGACTAATAATCAGACATGGATTAGAGATCAGATATGGAGTAAAGAGTGGACATGGATAAAGATCAGATATGGAGTGAGGATAAGCCATGGACTAAAGATCAGACATGGACTAATAATCAGACATGGATTAGAGATAAAACGGAGTAAAGAACAGATATAGACTAAAGATCAGACATGGAGTAAAGAGAAGGCATGGACTAAAGATCTGACATGGACTAATAATCAGACATGGATTACAGATAAGACATGGAGTAAAGAACAGATATGGAGTAAAGAGAAGGCATGGACTAAAGATCAGACATGGAGTAAAGATCAGACATGGAGTAAAGAACAGACATGGACTAAAGATCAGACATGGAGTAAAGATCAGACATGGAGTAAAGAACAGACATGGACTAAAGATCAGACATGGAGTAAAGATCAAACATGGACTAATCAGACATGGATTAGAGATCAGACGTGGAGTGAAGATGACTAATCAGACATGGATTAGAGATCAGACGTGGAGTAAAGATCAGACATGGACTAAAGGTGTTAAATAAAGCAGTGTGAATGAAGCAGTGCTGTTCTGTAGAAGGTCACGTCAAAGGAAATAATTCAGCATCAACAAATATAAATGCGGATCGTGTGATTGTGTGTCAGCACACGTACCACTACAACATCAAAATATTTTATACTCAGGAATAAACGTCATACTGTAGTTTACAGCACAAACAATGGGTTGGTTTTTTAACCCAATCATTCATTCATCTTCTTCCACTTATCCGAACTACCTCAGGTCACGGGGAGCCTGTGCCTATCTCAGGCGTCATCGGGCATCAAGGCAGGATACACCCTGGACGGAGTGCCAACCCATCACAGGGCACACACACTCACACACACACTCTCATTCACTCACACAATCACACACTACGGACAATTTTCCAGAGATGTCAATCAACCTACCATGCATGTCTTTGGACCGGTGGAGGAAACCGGAGTACCCGGAGGAAACCCCCGAGGCACGGGGAGAACATGCAAACTCCACACACACAAGGTGGAGGTAGGAATCGAACTCCCAACCCTGGAGGTGTGAGGTGAACGTGCTAATCACTAAGCCACCGTGACCCCTTAACCCAATCACTGAGTTACATTTATTATAGCTTCATTTTTTAAAACATTTTATTCTCTCTTGTTTGCTGCGATAAGATAATTAATGTCTATCTATGACGAGTATGTTTATTACCCACAGATTTACTATATAGAATCACACAAAAATGTTCGTTCTACTTGATGCTACACTTCCTGCAAAGCCCCGCCCCTTTCCCTTCCTGATGTGTATCTGTATGAGGTATGCATTTTACTTTTAATTGATCATGTTAACATTTACATTTACATTTCTGCCCTTATCCAGAGCAACGATGTTTACATCATGTTATTATTCCCATCTCTGACTCAAGTCAATTTCTCACACTCAACAAGTCGACCCGACTACAGACGGACGCTGAGAGTCTTTCTGAACGAAACCCTGCGTCTGTAAATTTTATTAATAATTAACTCAACCTCAAAGTTAGCAGATCTTATTAATGCTAGCATTTCAGCCACAACCTGAAAAACCCTCCAAGTGGATCGCAATTAATGAAAACGTCAAATAGTTGTCTGTACATATAAATAAACAGCAGTACAGCATGAGATAATAAACGGACGGACGGACGGATGGACGGCATCGGCTTCCTCTAGACATTTTGATACAGTTGTGCACTTTATAATTCACACTAAAGATTTGCTTCTTTGGTGAAATACAAGCTAATTTGCTGAGGGTGAGTTGAACATTGGGAAGAAAAAAACACCTCCAGGAGCAAATTTACAGCCTCTTTGCAATGTCAGGGGACAAAACTGAGACCGGTGATGAATGGTTGGACACGTCGTCCTTCAAACAAAGCATTTTTGTGGGTGAAGCAAAGTTATTTTGTGTTTTGTGGATGAAGAAGCATCCCTGGGGTTGTTTAAAATTGTGAACGTGTGCATAACTATGAATCATGGGCAGCTGAAACAGTGTGCTCAGCCTTTAGAAGTCCTTCTGCTGCTTTTTCTTTTTCTTTCTTTTTTTCTTTGCTTATTTCTTTCTTTCTTGCTTGCTTTTCTTCTTTCTTTCTTACTTTAAGCATAGGTGATGGGAAATGTAATCAGAAATTAAAATGACTGAACAGAGCACAAGTGAAAGTCCTATTCTTTTTCCTTTTAGACTGAACATATTCCCCGTGTTCCTCTCTGTCAGGATCGTCTACATCCTCACCCTCAAATTGGTTCTGCAGCTGAATGAATCCTGTGAAACTTTCCACAACGTTAATAACTCACGTGTATTACTGCTTCCTGGTTCTTTTAATATTTTTAGCACTCCGCTTGTATCTGCGAACGAGCTTCGGGACGGCGGCAGCTATTCGTTCGTACGGCCGAATCGTTTAGCGGTCGAATTTTTCGAGGAGATAAATCAGAGGAACTCGTTCACTTTGCTTCAGCGGTCACACGTGAAAGGAAAGGAAGACAGGACGTACCTCCAAAATCCGGCCGGAGACGGATGTCATAACCCCTCAACAGTTTGTCCACTGTCGATTTGGCCACAGATATTCCAGATCCAGCAGAATTGCTACAGACAGACAGTGACACTTATTAAAAACTTGCATAACAATAAAGAATATTTATGAGCAGAACTGCTTGAATATTATTATAGATCACTCTGGACATATTTACACAAAACCTCAACCTGAGAGCAGAGGTGGAAAATACTGCTACATCAATACTGTACTTAAAAGCTGTAAGTCAAGTATTATTAAAGACATATCAATTTATTTAAATAAAAAAGAGAAAGAGAAAGAGAGAGAGAGAGAGAGAGAGAGAGAGAGAGAGAGAGAGAGAAGACATGGTCTTTCTTAGACTTACTGATTTCTACAGGATGTGAGCTTGTATTATTATGAAATATAAACCTTAAATGGAAAATTCACCATCAAAACCAAAGAAGTAAGTTGTGTTAATTTTAGCTAACTTTCATTTTCAGAAATTAGCTAGTTGTATTCAGCTCAGTAAATCAGCCAGCTAGTTCATTTTTAAAATAAAATTAACTTGCTGAATTAGCTAGCTTATTAGTTTGTTTTGATAACATGATAAAATCTAGGTTTGTGTGAGTTAGCAGTAAGTTTTCCTCATGACCGAATGCTTAGCGAACTAGCAGCTAGTCGTGTACGATCGCCCACGATGCGATCGAGGTCGTCAATTTTAAAACATTTATATTTTACTCTTGAATACTTCAGTGAGATTAATGTACAGTGTTTAAAGGTACAGTACACATTGTCTGATTTTCACTTGGCTCCACTTTTTAATTTTAATGGAGTAACATTTTGACTTTTTGACTTTTTTTAGTATTAGTTTCATGGTACTTTTTCCACCGCTGTCTGTGAGGTCAATATTTCATAATAAACATGCAGTCAGATTTTATCAGTAACATTAGTGACAATCTGAGACATGAATTATTTAAAAGCATATTGTGGCCTATATTTCATCAATATCGTATCTAAAACCGTGTACTGCACCGTGTTGTGATGTGTGACAATGTCTGTATGATCTTATGCAACCTAATTTTGTGTGAATACATCCCTCATGTGTTCATGACTGTGTATGTGTTCCTCTGTAAGGAGCTAAACCAACACTACAACATGGCCTTGTATGTAGTTCGGGTTTAGAGGGAAATCAGGTCTAGACCAGAATCAGGTTTAGACCAGAATCAGGTTTAGACCAGAATCAGGTTTAGACCAGAATCATCTAAGAGCAGACCGGTTCTGGTAAACGATGAAAGCTCAAGCAGCAACGATATTAAATTACAAATATATTTTTACTGAGATATCTCATGATATTCCATGTCTACTGTGATGAGAGAGACACAGCATCGACCGATTCGATCGATTCATGAAGGAAATCTGTTGCATGTAGAGCTTTGAAGCCAAACGTCAACACTGGATGATGCTCAGTTCGGGGCCTGTGCTGTCTAAACAATGCAGATGAATAATCATAGAGTTCTGGAGTCCACTTGTTAGCATCTCTTATCTTTCTCATATATTGTGAGTACCTAATGATTAATGTCTATCTGTTTATCATGTATGCTTACAGGTGGCACTGAAATCACTGATACCACTAACGAACAACCAGCAAGACAGAAGATCTGCGTCTGATCTTGTGATAGTGGTGTATTTACCCCCCCCCCCCCCTTTTATTTTTTTACTTATATTAACCATGATGAATCCTACATGTATAATGGAATAATCAGAAGGCATGATGGGAGCTAGTAGTCTAGGAGTGGGGGGTGGGGGGTGGACTGAGATATAAACGCATTGATCAGATACGTCTGCGGCAAAACGATAGATTTGGTTCTTTTGATTTAAGAGAGAGGGAAAAAATACGGCTTGTGCTTTTAGACGCGCGTTCACGTCAAAGGCTGGAGATTGCGCTAATCTCAGTGTCACGTCGCTCGAGGCCGAGCAGACGTGTATGTACACAGAGAATACGTGTAGACATTGGCATGACAAAACACGTACAATGTTTTAAAATAATAATAATACAGATATGGTGCTACTGTGCTCATTTTCGCGTCTGGAGACGGACACGCGCATGTTGCCCGCGCGCTCAGGCTTGTGTGTGCTCACACACACACACACACACACACACACACACACACACACACACACACACACACACCTCAAGTGTTTATGCCATTGGATGGACAAGTATTCACTACACAGTGGCCCCTATCAGTGAATAATCAGCGATGGCCAATAGCAATAAGCAGCCTGGCGCAATTCAAACAACCAAAACCCTGCGCTTCGGAAAAAAAAAAACACTTCACATCACCCATCTTTTTTCCTTACCATTGTACAAAGCAGACAGACGACAACACTGTCAGAGCAGAGACAATTCCACATATTTTTTCTTGGTGAGGACCCAACATTTCCACAAATCCGTTTATATATATGTACACCTTCAGTAATCCAACCTCCTGTGGTCCAAAACGATAATAGATAAGAAAAAAATCCAACACAAGGAACGAAAAGGGGGATAAAAAGGGCCAAATCAATCGCTCAAATCAGACCCACTGGATCACATGCATGTGATTGCTCTGCAACAAAAAAAAGAGCAGAGAAGTGGGGTATTTAAAAAGCTCGTAATTGGTCCCAAGGTGTTTTCCCCGGTTATGGAAATCCGTACAGGTCACAGAGCCTCTCGACCAACAGCACATCACACATCATGATTACATTTCACTTTAATTCAGAAGTAACGAAAAAGGTCTTCCTACGCCAACCAAAACCGAGAAATAAAAAGAAAAAAGAAAAAAAAAGAAAGAAAAGAAAAGTGGCGTCTTCTTGTCACTCAGATGGTTTAAATCCAGGTCCGAATCTGCGGACGCGCCATGGTTCCGGTGATGTGCTCCACACTGTGATGTGTGTTAAGGATGTTGTCTTGTCCTCCTACAGCACTAAAAGATGTTGGAGATTTTAGGGAGGTCGGTGGATTTAAAACAAACAAACAAACAAACAAACAAATAAACAAAAAACCCACGAAAATCTAAACCAGCATCCCCGCGTAATGGCTGTTGGACGGACGAGGTTCGTTTCTCCGAGGGCGAAAGCGACTGCTGGAGAAAAGAAAAACAATATGCACATTAAAAATCTGTGATGCGGACGTCAGAGCGTGTAGTAGTCTATGGTTTCCCCCTTTTATTAAGTAGAAGAAAGCAATCCCTTGTTGCAAAGGGGGGAAAGAGTCTTGTGTACTCGATCAGAAAAAAGAAGCGTCAAATAGTCCAGGTTTGCGTCCTGCTGGAGACGCGGAGCCACGCCGATCCTCCTCGGTGCGTTATGTGTGTGTTGAGGAGCCCAGCATGTTCGGGGAGAAACGGCGGCCGACACACGATGACACACTTCAGCTTGAAGAACGCCTCCACGAGCCGACATGGAGAGAGAAAGAAAAAAAAAAGAAAAAGAAAGGAAATCAAGACCGGAAAATAGGACCAAGGCTTACGCTTAGATGGCTGGGATGGAAGAAAAAAATCCACATCGTGTTTTGCTTTGTTTTTTGTTTTGCCCTTTTTCTCTCTCTGTGTGATCAGCGAGTAAGATTTGTTAGGTTTGTCAGAAGAAATAAATAAATAGCGAAAGATGGAAAGCAGTGTTTGCGCGCGCGGTATCACTGGGGAATGAGGCTGCGCGCGCTGCTCGTGTCACCCTGCAACCCATTAAAATGCGCCGGGTGTAATCCTGGAGAGCGTTTACACCGGCCACATATTTCAACACAAGGACACACCATGCACATACAAGGAGGAGGAGGTGGATGTGTTTCCAGCATGAACGCGTGCCAGCGTGTTCTATTTACACAGTCACACTTTAAAAGTAGCGCATCGTGTGTCACAATAATGTTCAGGTCGTTTTGGTCAATTATAAAAACAACAACCACAAAACATCAAATGCAAACGCGGAAGATAAGAAGTGAGTGTTTGTTTGTTGTTTTTTTTTTTCTTTCAGCATAAGATGAGGGTTTCTGCAGAGATCTCTGTGCCGTCCAGTTGCTAGGCAACGCTGCGACCGCTGATGCAGAAGGCCTCGGCACATTTTACAACAGCTAAAGCAGGACAGCGGGGCCAAATGGCGAATGTATGTTTGCAACATTTTCTCTATTCTCAAAGCTTCTCTAGCTCTTGTGCCGCTCTGCCAGTCCTGGAAGTTTTTCTCCATCTCAGACAGGTATCAGTGTTTCAGCTGAGCTTTCTGAGATTATTCCTTGCTTATATCTGCTTGTTCATACCCAGTGAACGTACAGGATTTATTTACTGTCTTGTAGAGCACTAGTGAGGCTCGGTGTAGAACGGAGTCACTCGGAGTGTCAGGTATAAACACCCAGGTGATCTTCAGTTCAGTAGTTTATTCGTCATGCTTATGAATACTGGAGGAGAGTGATGTGGGAATACAGCCTGGATGTGGCACTAGTCCATTACAGGGCACAAATGCGTTCACACCTAGGGGCAATTCAGAACAGCCAATCCAATCACCTCCTGGCATGTTTTTCCCATAAGGACATGGTGAGAACATGTGAAACTCCAGACAGACAACTCTAAAGTGACCACGCTACCCACTGGCCTTAAATTATTAACACGAAATCTATTTCTAAGTGCATGAAAGATGAATGCATTTAACTGAACAGTCATTCTTATTATCAGTGACTCAAAAAGCTCAGAGGAGTTTAGTGGAATAAGCTAAAAGGGCTATGCTATTGATTAGAGATAAAGACACAGCTCCTTGCTCAGTAGCAGGGAAAGCTCGGTGCAGTCAGGACTGCAGAGAGCAATTATTCTAAAATGTCTGTTCAGCACACGGGACGGCAGTAAGTCAAAGTCTGTGCATGAATTCCCATGCAGCGATGCCATCAGTCAGTTGCTGACATTCCCACAATATCTGAGATTCACAATCGTCAATAAATATTCTAATCCTGATGTTCCAGTACACCAGCGAGCGCACGATTGCACGAGATGCTCGTCGTCGAGTTTACATAAGGTCCCGTTCAGGTGTTATTGAGCAGCTGCCACACTTCATTAAACTCTCTCCTTCCCTTCTAACACATGCTCAGGCTGAGATAATGTGAGGCTGATAAATGTTTTGGGAATTCTGTGCATCACTGAGTCAAGTGGACATGATAGATCGTAGCACATATAGGAAAAAGTATTAAAACAACCGATCCATAGCGAATGTCAGTGCTCTGTCAGTTGTGTCGATAGCTCGCTGAGGTCTTAATCAGTCGGACATCCTGTTTTCAGTACATTAGGTTCTGCTCAGGTCAAAAGAGCTCCATTCTGCTTGTGCTTAAACACACTTTATACCACGGCTGTGTCGATATCTCAAATCTGATTGGTCAGCCGTCCGATCCGTTCGAGCCGTACTGTAAGGTTTGCATTACGATGCATTTATATTTCTATAGCAACAGATTATTCACAAGGACGTGTAAAGTCTAAACTTCATATAATCTTTAAACTGTGTTGTTACTCAGCAAACGTTTACTTAACATTTACAGAAGGAGTCTCCGGTGTCAGCACATTCTGACAGTCATAAACTGCATTTCATTTACTCTTATTCATGTGAGAAAAACGGAGGCAGGTGAAACTGTTTATCGCTGCTGTAACATAAGTGAGAAGTGAAAAAAAAGCTTGATGATTTTACACGTGAATCGAGTCGAGTGACATTAGCACGATTAGATTCAGATATCCAGTGTGTATTTTCAAATCTCAGAATAAAATCAAAATTAAATGCAAAACACCGGTGTTTAGTAACAGACACGTTCCCAGTACACTTTCCTACCGTGTGTTTTAATCAGCTAAATTTAATACTACGGTTACGGTTCCAGATTCGGTGCCAACGTCCTCAGGAGATTTCACACTGTAACTATATGACGTGAACCGATCATGATCGCTCTACATCTAGTCATTTCATTCATTCATTCATTCATTCATCTTCTACCGCTTGTCCGAACTACCTCGGGTCACGGGGAGCCTGTGCCTATCTCAGGCGTCATCGGGCATCAAGGCAGGATACACCCTGGACGGAGTGCCAACCCATCACAGGGCACACACACACACACACACACTCTCATTCACTCACACAATCACACACTACTGACAATTTTCCAGAGATGCCAATCAACCTACCATGCATGTCTTTGGACCGGGGGAGGAAACTGGAGTACCCGGAGGAAACCCCCGAGGCACGGGGAGAACATGCAAACTCCACACACACAAGGCGGAGGCGGGAATCGAACCCCCAACCCAACCCCCATCTAGTCATTTATGAAACTTTATTTCATTTACTAAAGCATGTGTTGTTGAGAAACATTGTATTTTTAGTTTTTAACTATATGTCATATTTTCTCTTAAATCTATACAGCACTATATGTAGCTGTTAATAATTCGAGACATGCCGTTGTAGTAAAAATCCTACAGTCTGTGATGGTAATGATCCTCTGCTTGGTGTCAGGCCTCATCACCACACCCTGCTGTGGATTCTTTTCCTCTAACAGCAAACACGGCATCATGTTTTATTCCTTACGCATACTACATCCCAGAGATGTAATTCTCTCAGCCGCTGTGACTTCGCTCTGTAGAATATTTACGAGGTGACTAATAGACAGGAGGTGAGTACAGTATGTAGAACTAATTCCACGATAATCGTATTAAAACCGTGAAGCCTGAGGAAATGACTTGTTTTTACTTGATCGCTGCCTAATAGTTGATGAGTTCTAACCATATGGAAGCCTTGAAGCTTCTCAAACTAGATTAAACAGAAAAACACCTAACATCGCGAGCCTATTTGTGCAGAAGGTTCAGAATGTTTTAGTGAAGATGCTGAAAAGATGCTGAAATTAGTCATTAGATTAGAATCAGAACTGCTTTGCGCTTCGGATGTCTCGGAGACTTCCTACTGGATACAACCACTTGCTCCTAATGGTTTCAGGTGCCACCATTTACCACTTGATAAGTACACAGTATATATCTATTAATCTACCTACACCATACAACCAAAAGTTTGTGCACCCGTAACAATAACAGCCATTACAAGATCATTAGTGAGATCGGACTCTCTGATGTCGGGATGTTGAGGAGACTCCAGTTCCAGTTCATTCCAAAGGTGTTCAGTGGTGTTGAGTCACAGTCAGGGCTCTGTGTAGGACACTTCATTTCTTTCACCTTCTCTGTTTATGTCTCGGGGGACACGGTGGCTTAGTGGTTAGCACATTCGCCTCACACCTCCAGGGTTGGGGGTTCGATTCCCACCTCCGCCTTGTGTGTGTGGAGTTTGCATGTTCTCCCCATGCCTTGGGGGTTTCCTCCGGGTACTCCGGTTTCCTCCCCCGGTCCAAAGACATGCATGGTAGGTTGATTGGCATCTCTGGAAAATTGTCTGTAGTGTGTGAGTGAATGAGAGAGTGTGTGTGTGTGTGCCCTGTGATGGGTTGGCACTCCGTCCAGGGTGTATCCTGCCTTGATGCCCGATGACGCCTGAGATAGGCACAGGCTCCCCGTGACCCGAGGTAGTTCGGATAAGTGGTAGAAAATGAGTGAGAGTGTTTATCATGTCTCATGGTAAATTTGTAGATGTTCCTTCACCTTGAACTTTGGCACACCAGAGATCAAACTTCTTTGCCTTTTAAAAGGATGGTTTAAAGAACAAAGGTGTTTGAATTACGACTCCGTGTCCGACCTCTTCTTCACCTCCCGTACGACATCGTACTGTGCGTGAGAGGCATCTTTATGGTCATCTCATTACATTAACGTGCTTTACTGTGAGCGCTCAGATGTCCGGTTACAATTAGCCACCTTAATGAATTAGAATGGCAGTTATGATAGTGATGAATACTGCATGAAATAAAGATTGTACCATTCATTTGGCTGCACAGTTTTTTTGGAAGGTTAAAAGCAGAAAAACAGAAAATGCTGCCAATTTCTTTTTTTTTAAATCATGGTACACTGTCCAAAATTGCATTAAACTCCAAACTGTATTATCAGATACTTTAAAGCTGAAGGGTATAAAAAAATAAAACAGAACATTACTTGTTTTTGTCATTTTTACATTTCTGGTGCAATATTAACCGCATAGCTCAGCTAAAAAAAAAAAAAAAACAGAAGCCATTTAAATCCACAGAAACCTTAAGGCCATCAAGAGGTTAAAATCTGCCTATGCTGACTTGTAGAAAAACACCGAGCGTACGCTTTTAGAAGTGCTATGCTACGTTTTCTTGCTCATTGCCAACAAATTCTCTTATTGGAAACGCCACTCATTCCTGTTAGAAAAGGCTAATTAAGTTTTTTTTTCCCTTTCACCTTCCCTTTGGGCTTTTTCCGCTTGATATATTGCTTTATGTGTAGGAACGTAGAGCTGAAATTGCTGATTTCTTGCTGTGGAGATGTGGAACAATCCTCAGCGGATTGCGATAATGCTTTCGTGTCTCACACGATGTACGGCTCAGCGTGGGGGTTTCTCTGGGTACATTACAATTTTTACATTCAGCGTTGTCTTTAGTTAAAAAAATTTGCTGAGCCTTTGGAACCGAGGTTCTCCGTCCGGGGTCTGCGGAGCCGAGCCGAGGGGTTTATTATACCTATAAATAATGGAATATAGATAATACAGTGAGTCAAAATAGGATAAAGGGTCAATAGGATTTTGTCAGCATAGTAATTTAAGATTAATAACTAAATCATTGTGCTTTAATCAATGCAGTAGATTTTTACAGTGATTAGTAATTATTGAAGATCTTCTATGGTAACACTTGATTACTTACTGCTTAGTTTCGTCAGCACTTAAACATTAATTAAGCTTTCCATATCTACACTCGTTAAAGGTGAGTGTTTGGTGCAGATGAAACCGGTTTTATGAGGGTTGAATGATTCCCGAACGCACTGAAACATTCCCAGTATGTCCCACGAGTCCAGTCTTATCAGTCGTCTCCCAGTGAAGCTCTACGTTTCTTCCTGATGTCCAGTCAGACACACTATGACTCACCACCTCATGGTCACATGACCAGGGCCTTGAGTGCTAATTGGCTGCTATGCTGAGGACACAAGAAGGAATTCTTTGTACAGAATACATGTAAACAACACATCCAGAGCTCCAACCACAAATATTACATGAGACACAATCAGTCCTTTGACTTATTTGGTATAATAGTATTACATGTTTTGATGGATTTTTTTTTACTCATTACAAAGTCTTAAACTAAAAATATTACCAACCAGAGACCAAGACGGATCTTTAATAGATGTATCAGTGTGTGTGTGTGTGTGTGTGTGTGTGTGTGTGTGTGTGTCTGGCATATTTCCAACATATTTTTATCAAATGGCTCCCTGGTTGTTTTACAGGAAAGATCATTTGATTAAAAAGAAAAAGAAAGAGTTGCACTGAGGAAAAGCAACAAGCTCAATACAAAACTCTACAAAACACAAAAGCTTTTCCAAAACGATGATGTGGATCTACAGCTGATTTTTGCTTCTAATATAATTTACCCTACTTGATCATCCCAAAACCAGACCAGTACATTACTTGTAACTGGGTAGAGGAAGATCCAGAAGATCCAGAAGGGTCTTGATGGTATTTTTATACTTAAGCCGGAGTGTTTGAGGAGGCATTAAAAATAATATTGACTTCAAACTCCCAGGAGTTAAAGACGGCAGGAGAGCTGTGTGGTCTTACTCCAGTTTTTTTTGTACTCGTAGCCTGGTTTCTGTCACAGCTTTCTTTTAAATAAAGAGATTATAACACTGTAAAGAAAGACAAAAACAAACAAACAGTATTCTAAGACTGAGAGACTTTCTTATAGAAAAAGATTATCAGTATGTTAATATCATACAGCCTAGGTCAAAAGAGAGAGAGAGAGAGAGAGAGAGAGAGAGAGAGAGAGAGAGAGAGAGAGAGATACAGAGTGAGAGAGAGACTGAGAGAGAGAGAGAGAGATACATAGAGACAGAGAGAGAGAGATACAGAGAGACAGAGAGAGAGAGAGGGACGGAGAGACAGAGAGAGACGGAGAGACAGTGAGAGAGAGAGAGAGAGAGAGAGAGAGAGAGAGAGAGAGAGAGAGAGAGAGACAGTGAGAGAGAGACGGAGAGAGAGAGACTGAGAGAGAGACTGAGAGAGAGAGAGAGACAGAGAGAGAGAGAGAGACGGAGAGACAGAGAGAGAGAGAGAGAGAGAGAGATACAGAGAGAGAGAGAGACGGAGAGACAGAGAGAGAGAGAGAGAGAGAGAGAGACGGAGAGACAGTGAGAGAGAGACAGAGATAGAGAGAGAGAGACTGAGAGAGAGACTGAGAGAGAGAGACGGAGAGACAGAGAGAGAGAGAGAGAGAGAGAGAGAGACGGACAACAGCAATATGTGTAAAACGGTTGTATAGCTGACGATCCTCAGTACCTTCGTACCCTCAGTCACACGGCTGGTTGTGGTGACAGTAAACGATTGTGTTGTTTGGTGTTTTTTTTTTGCTTTGTATCTGCAAGATATTTAGTCTGAGGACTTGTCTGAGCCTTGTGACGACAGGGTTTTCGAATTAATTGAATGAAAAAAAGATTCAATAATTTCACTGGAAAAATAAGGAATATTTGTTCTGCCAATCAGCTACCAATTGGTGGAGTGTGAAGGCTAACACATGCTTCCTTCCAGACATGTGAAGTCAGCCAACTGCATCTTTTCAAATCGCAGTGTAACACAATCGGAGGAAAGCGTTATCCGCCCCCTCTTCCACGAACATGAGCTCATAGAGGCTCAGGATTGGCTAGCGTC